>NW_024532889.1:0-82777 GCF_016097555.1 Gigantopelta aegis | reverse complement strand
AAATATAGATCTAGTCATTAGACTATATCTTAATTTTGCTCTCATAATATTAACTATGCTGCTAAGGACTACCTCAAACTCAACATCTAGGTACATACAAGACCTGATATCACCTGTTAGTTATTTTAAATATCTTACTTCTCCTTCATTTAGATATTTCAGATCTTTTTGAAGACACTTCTGCCCACTGAACATAATACTCGATCTATTAGCTGATATTAGTCGCTGTGTTGCATGAGATTGGGGTTAAATCCCTCAAGTTCCTCAGTGATATTTTGGCTGGTTTAAAAAACGTAGCCAAGAGAGCACTGCTGTCAAACTCTCTGAAGTCATTCATAGCTGGTTAACTACTACTGAGTCACATCTTGTTACCTGGAAACATTGATTGATGCTATTAAGAGTCCTATTGTTAATAATAACAAGAAGCTACTGAAATATATCAATATTTAACTAAAGGTAAGTTAATATAATATTTATATTGTGCAGTTAGTGAATAAGTGTTTTGTTTCTTAGTGAAAGAAGATACTCTCCAAAGTTTTTTATTGGAGAGATATCACAGTCTATGATCAATCCTGTAAAAGTGTCCTCAGCTCTATATTAGTGAGAGATGTATCAATGAAGAAAACACTTGATAAGATGGAGTCATTGAAGGGCTCCCCAGATGAGAAGAAGACAACTCTGTTATCTGCTATACATACAGCAATATCTTCAGACTGCAAGAAGTTGAAAGTGTTAGCTACAGTACCCCTCCAAGTTTGAGGAGACAAGACTTTTATCTCAAACATTTATCAGTGAGTATAGTAAGAATTTACTCACTATTAACTTAATGTATAATTGCTTTTATTTTTTCTTTAGCTCAAAGTGGTCCAGATGATCAGATGACAGTAGTTCAAGACAGATAGCAATGACAGGTCCTAGTGGTCCTCAATATCAAGCTACAGTGACTCAATGGAGAGTATAGAATAATCATCATACAATGGAGGACTTGGATATCAGGTTAATACTAACATGTTGCTCATAAAAATCAATGTACATGTTTTTGCTTAGCAATATCATGAGTGACAGAGTTTAAGTACATCAAATACAAGAAAGCGACTAAGAAAAGACCAAGAGATATCTGATGAAGACTTAATACCCAAAAAGAAGAAGCTTTATTTAGAAGCAAACCATCTGATTCTAATGGTATATATGTAATAGTTAATATATATTTAGTAAATTCTATTTCATAGAGCAAGCTTCTCTGGCTAGTGACATTTTACGTTTCATTATGGCACTCTCTCCATGTCTTAAATATCCTGTTAGGATAGCACAGTTACTACACTGATGAAGGTGTTATTTCTAATGAAGTATTAGCAAGTATACGTTCTCAATCTGAAGAAAATGCACTATTTGTCTTTTACAAGCTGTACGTCCATGCTGTGTTCATACCAATTATCATAATCTGGAGGATCTTTGCTAGTATACTCTTAAAACAACTAGCAATGTACCACGTGCTAATGCTATCATACAGATTGTTGTGAGTACTGACATAGACTTCACTTTTGTTAAAAGTCTATTTTAATAGGTAAAGCATTCCTGATTATGACTTACAAGTAACATATACTGGAAGTAGTGAAGTGAGTCAAACATTAGGTAATACTAGGAGAGATTAATGTCCATTTAAATTATTTTTAATGTATAGATAAAGTTTTGTAAAACCTATTCCAATTCCTCGAAAAGTTAGACTCTGTATTTGGATCAATCCGAAAAAAAATTTGGAATACCTTCAGGCAAAATCCGAGAAGCAATTAACAAAAGTCCTCCACCTCTGGATAAATTGAACAGTTTTCTTAGAGATGGTTTACTCTTACCTCAAATCTCAAATAGCTCATTCTACTTCCATTGATGATGCTTAGATGTTGTTAATGATCACTGTACCTGATCAATACAGTTTGTTTGGAGGGTATTGTGGAGCGATTTGATATCAACCGAAGCAAGAACACATTACAAACATACAAAAGTTTCGTTCAGTCTCCTTTTGCAAGGAAACAAAAGCTTCTCTTTGTCTAGAAGAACCTTCAAGAAAAATAAAAGTCATTCTCTTCTCAATGTGAGACAGCAGTCTTTGTCTTAAACTGGGATCCCTAAAGGTTGCACATTAGAAGAATATAATGTTTCTTCTTGCTGAATTAGTTGGAGAAAATGTACAATTTCGTGTTATAAGACAAACATTCCATCAGTGTTTACTTGTTTTTTTCCACTCAATCTAACAACCACACTATTACCAGAGCTCAGGAGACACTTTGAATCACTGAAGATGAGAGGATTACTTCAACTTACAGTTGGACACTGGTCATTTATGATTATAGAAGAAATAAAGTAGAGATAAGTAGTATTAAACAACAGTTACTACATTGTTGTTTTATTGCTATATAGGAGATTAGAACATTGGTATAAGAGAATACAAAGGAGTTAAGGAGTCGTTTGGAACTGGAACAACCATCCGGAAAAAGATGACTATTACAATGTATCTATTATCAGACAAAAATGAAGGTATATTGTGTACAACTTTGTTTTATTTAATAAACCTCCCTGGATCTATTAATATGATCTATCTGATTCTGATAACATGTTCCTTATATATAGAAACAATAAAATGAAAGAAAAGACAATTGAAGATTTAACATCACTTGTGTGAAACAAAGGAAGGTAAATTAATACAACCATCAATGACAAGTCCAATGTTGTCAGTATTTTACATAATATATTAGTGATCATTTTCTTCTCATTTTATATAAAGCTATTGAGAAGAATATACTGTCAGTGCAGTGTCTACTGAGAGACAGAAGAGCTAGAGACACTACAAGAAATAATAACGTCATGACTTTACAGCTAAGGGAGAGAGACCAACAGATTGAGGAGTTAAAACAGAGCTTAAAAGGTAACTGGTATTAGTGACTTCTCATTATATGACATTGTTACTAGATCTAGCATTCTTACCAAAGGTTCGTAACCAGTAACTGATCAAGGAGTTGAGGAAACACAAACAAAATCCAGTCAAGAAGAGTCCGCACAATGAAACTACAGGTAATAATATAATATTGTTAATAATATATATGTCTTAAATTGTGACTACTAGAGTCTCCACTAATATTAGAGTTAAAAGATCAGTTAAAAGGTTCAGCTGATATAAAGATGAAACCACTCCTCCAAGTAAAGTTTATATGATAATATTCTATCTCTTACAATCAATAATGTTAATAATTATTAAATTTATAACCACAAATTATTAAAGTGTAAATTATATTCATAATTCTCAAACACAATAATTAAAATTCATAATATATAAAAATGAATTTCCCATATTTACTATACACTCCCTTAGTGTCAGTATAATATGATAGAGTTATGATTATGATAAATCTATAAAATGTTTTATGATTAAGTGTTATCATATTACACTATATACATGTACATGTTTATATATAAGTATCTTATATAGAGTCTCCAGTATTACATGATATATTAAAGGACTATGATGATAAAGATAAAAAGGATGAAGAGTCAGACAAAAGAGGTAAGACTTAGAAAATGTTATATTAGTTTATTAAAATTATAATATAATAAAATACACATACACTAGCATATTACAGTTGATGAAAAAGAATTTAATTTTATATATTTAATTTATTTACCTTATTATATGTTAATACAAAAGGCACACCAATTAACTCAGCCCCTTTCTCTTAAGTTGGTTTGTGAACTACAATGAATATTTTTACAGAGTTAAATCACATGACTAAATGAAAGATATGTAATACAATAAAAACACGAAAAGGCAAAGAAGTCATATTTCAGAATGAAACTTCGAAATGATGTTCTGCACTTTTAGATCAAAGAAATTTCCACCCACACCCACTGTAAAAACAATGTGGTTTGTCTGATACAAGTTCAATAGTTGTATCAGGAATGTTAGTGAAAGAGACAACTGTACTATAGTATGGACTACAAAACCCTTCCTCTCTAAGCAAAGAGGCTGGCCATACCAACTATCTGTTACTATAACTGCAATAAATTCACAAATTAAATGATGTAATATATCATATGACTTACTGTAGCTAGACCAACTAAAAGTAAATCAGTAATTTAAAAGGAACATCTCAGTAAATTCAGGATAATAAGCCCCGCCTCCTATTGTTTCGTTGCCATAGTAAACCGTAGTCAGTAACAATAATGGCTTCCTTTTCTTCTTCAGTGTATTGTCAGTGTATTGTATTGTGTTATAGTCAGACATGGGGCAAGCACTGAGTGCTTGTGCTTGAAAGCACTTTAAGTACATTTTTTGAAGTGCTTGGAGGTGCTTTCAAGCATTTATTATGTGTAAAGTACTTATGCTTGTGCTTGTGCTTAAGCATTTTATAACATTAGTGGTTTAAAGCACTTTATAAGCACTTTTAAGCACATAGGCTGCAAGTACTTTGGTGCACTTAGCACATCCATTAATAATCTTTTGCAATCATGCTGTGTTGGAAGTTCCTACTTCTCTGCTGTGGTAGTGTGGCTGTTTAGTTTTTATCAGGCAAGATCTTTAGGTCAGAGAAATGCCAACTGGCAGATGCTACATTATATAAACTAATGTTTATGACATCTAACAATAATTATTTTTAAAATTGACTTAGATAAAAATTGTTTATTTGAAGAAATTTTTAGTCAAAAGTGCTTGTGCTTGTGCTTCAAGCGGTTTTTAAGTGCTTGAATTTGTGCTTCAAGCATTTATTTTTTGGAACCATAAATGCTTATGCTTGTGCTTGAGCCCTTTTACGAATGCTTGTAGTTGTGCTTCAAGCACTTCAGTAAATGCTTGCCCCATGTCTGGTTATAGTATATATTTACTATGTGTGTACTATATTATATACTAACTCTGTTTTATAACAGGACACACTGGAAGAGTTCAGTGGTATGATGATTACAATATTGTTGAACTACTACTAGTCCAAGTATATTACAAAGTGAAGATTTTATAAGTAAATTAATAAAAGAACAACAAACAGGAAAAGAATGGAGTATTAGTCTCTTCTCATCATCTCCTGAAAGTACTGCAGTTATTATAAACAATCTTAATAAGTGTACAGTGTGGAGGCTTTATATAGTGGACACTTATTGGACAGTAAGTGTGTATCGATATTATCAGAGATACTAAAAACTAATAAAACAATAAAGACACTACAGCTGGACTCCTCTCACTTACTAGTGGTATCAAACAAGTCAGTGATAGTCTCTTTAATAATAAAACACTTGAACATTATGGTTGTAGATGTTACTGATATCACAGATGAAGATATAACTCACTTATCTACTATGTTATCAGTAATACAACTTTAAAAAGAACTATGTCTCTACAACTGTAACATTACTGATAATGGAGTCCGATATATCTGTGAAGGACTTACTAAAAACCAACATTGACTACTTTGAACATCGGAGGTAATCATCAGATCACTTCAGTTAGTACCAGTACAATAGTAGATCTAATACAAACAACTACATCATTGACAAAACAAAATGTCAACAATATTTCACTAAAAACAATGATGATATCAAGACAATATGTACATCACTTAATAAAAAATACTACAATAAGAAACTATACTTATCAAGACAACATAAAGAGTATTGTAAGATGTTAGACTGTTTTTATCAAGTTATTAAAGACAGACTTTTGTTCATGTAATAGTAAAGTAGTTTGTTGTTTATTCTTAATTTGTCTTCTCGCTCACTTTTATTTCTCTTTAAATTTCTTTTAACTTCATTCCTCTTCTTATATTAACAATTTCTTTCTCTAACAAAACTAGCAGACAATAAAAATAGAGCAGTTTTGCTTGACACTTACTTCGCTGTCTCTCTAACAGCTGTCACTTGGCTCCTGTAATTATTATTTTGTGGACGGAGTATTATTTTTAACCCTTTGTGGCGAGAGAAGCCCTCAAGCAATGAGAAATGTACTTGCATTACATTTTAGACCACCTAAAGAAGTCAACATGACCTGTCTTATATTTAGAGATGAAAATATTCTAGTATCAAAATGGCGTGCGGTCAGCTGTTTTCTGATGTGCTTCTTTTTTTTTCTGTCTTTCCACTCGTACCTGCCTTCTCTCAAAACTTCTCTCGAGAATGAAGTCTACACATCACCTGTTACATGTATGGTCTTGTTTTTGTACCAAATCGACCCAGACATCGTAGATATCTGACAAAGTCTTTTTCCTCACCTCCATCATAGTAGTTCATCAACGTACCAAGCTATAGTTCTACTTCTTCTCCTTCTACATACACTCTGGTGACATTGAATTAAATCCAGGTCCTGGAAATGATAAAGAAGATGTTGTGAAGTGTGTTTGTTTGACCCAAGAAGACACTGGCCACATGATATAATGTGAGTCTTGTTGGTCTCATAGTGAATGTGTTAACATCTCTCCCACTGTTGCTGCTAACTATCCCTTCATTTGTCCTTACTGTGTGAAGTCTCTAGTCTCCTCAGTATCTGTCCTTACTGTATGAAGTCTCTAGTCTCCTCAGTATCTGTCCTTACTGTATGAAGTCTCTAGTCTCCTCGGTATCTGTCCTTACTGTGTGAAGTCTCTAGTCTCCTCGGTATCTGTCCTTACTGTGTGAAGTCTCTAGTCTCCTCAGTATCTGTCCTTACTGTGTGAAGTCTCTAGTCTCCTCAGTATCTGTCCTTACTGTGTGAAGTCTCTAGTCTCCTCAGTATCTGTCCTTATTGTGTGAAGTCTCTAATCTCCTCAGTATCTGTCCTAACAAGTGATATTACTCAGCTAAAAGATAGGCTAGTAAAACTTGAAAATACCTGTAAACCAATGTCTACTATTATTTCTGAAATAAAAGCTGTTCAATTGACTCTATCTCTCACAGAGTACAAGTGTTGTCCTGCTTTGCTGTCAGTTCTATTTCCATTCCTACATCTTCTGAGTCCAGCTTTTCTTCAACTTCCTCTATCATTACATTATCATTACCTCCAATTCTTCACTCTTTCTCTACCACTCTCCTTCTCCAAAATTCCACCTTCCTTACAGTACTCCTTCTCAAACTCTCACCCTCCCTCTATAGTTCCTCCTCCAATTCTCAACCATCCATCAATAGCTCCTCCTCCTCTCTCAATAAGTTTATTCTATTTTTATGTGTGATTTCATTATCTTACACAGATAATTGATCAGAGACTCTTCATGTAAATTTAACTCTTCAGCTCTTTATAGATATCCCTATACTGTTTTTTTCCCATTCAGTCATAACATAATGTAGTAGGTCTATTGCTGCATTATCAAACTGAACCTGTACAATGTATATACTCTCAATAGGTAGACAATCATCATTCTACAAACAACTGTACCTCTTTGTCTTCGTCATTATCAAAAAAGTCCTTTCATTAGAATTAACTTTGTTCAATTCTCTAGCAACTCCAATTATATAGAATTGTCCAAATCAACTCTTGGATGAAACAAAACTCCAGGTATCATAAAATAAGTGGACTGTACCAATTTAGGAGCTAAGTAAGACTTTAACATAATTAAGTGGGGTCACCAATACATCTTCTCTACACATATACATTATAGTGGGGTCACTTTATCCAAACTTGTCCATGTCCTTCTTTTTTTCTTCCTCCATTTTGTTTTGTAATTTGTTATTGTTCATTGTCCCTTTAAGACAACATTACATACCATCCTCTAAGAACCTTTGTAATATTTGGCTTTATAATAAAGGTGACTTTAAAAACAGCTAATGTAATCCTCTCTTCTCTCCCCTGAACATCCTCCATTGTCATTACTCTTGGTCCATGTTTAAAGTAGTCTTTATATTGAAGTAATGAATTGGAACCATCCCATCTAATTAGTGTCTATTAAAAATTCACCACCCTGGGCCAACAACCACCTCCTTTCTTTGTATTCCCAAACATAATGCTCTATTTACTAAAACCAAAAGAACTAAATCATCATCTCTGATGTCTCAATATCACATTTGTAGAAACAAAACATTCTCTTACCAACATCATTTGAAATCTACCTTCTTCCCAAGCTATCCTCTTCTTCAACTTCCAAGGACTTCTGGTCTCTATTTAAAAAATTGAACAAGAAGTCTTCTCCGCTGTTTGGGATCCATATTCTATTTCTAATTCCCTTCCCTCATCATTCAAAGATCTCAACTCTGTAAGTCAGTTAAAGCAAAATATTCTTATCTATTTTAGAATTATCATGAATATAGCACACACATATTGTTCATATTTATTAATTAATTGTTAATATCATTACTTATCATTATCTTTTTACTTCTTCTTTAATTTTATTATCATTACAAATCTAGTATTGTTATTGATACTCTTTATATTAGCTTTGTTGTTAAGTGTCTTTTGTGTTTTAATAAAAAAACTTCATTAATTCAATTAATCATTAAGATATTGAAGACTACAATTTAACTATATAATGAGATCAGTTCAGTTGAATAATGAAAATTGTCACTGTTCAAGTCCAACATACATATTTCTGAAGTAGAGACGTTTACTCACTCACTAATAAATGGTGAGATGATATTAATAGACAGCTCTATTATTTCTAATAATAATATGATCTAATCTAGATTTACAATACCAACAAATGGATGAATAAATAAAAAAATGGACAAAATAATAACTATCTCTTTTATTGTTAACATGTTCTAAGAATGATGCTATAACATCTACTATTTGTGCAAAGTGAGGTCGCTCACTGGCATACCTCTTCCAACACATCAACATTAGTTTGTATCTACAAATAATAGAATTAACAATTATATATTAGAACTAAGTCAGTCAGACTATCAATATATACACTTTACTATTCATTAATTTAATATCTAGTCATAAATATACTGATATCATCTAATGATTAATACATTTATTAATATATATTAATCTATTGATCCATTCATTTGTCCTTGATCCTTTGAATTATTTAACTGTCCATTAATTTGTCTCATATCTAAACATTCATCCATTAGTTTATTGATCCCATACATCCATATGTCCATCCATTCAACATACACTCTTCCTGGACAGTTCTCTGGTTTATCTAATCTTCCTCCTCCTGTTACAAACTGAAGAACCTCTTGGTTTATTCTACCAGGATATGGTTGATTACCAAATTCATAATCTCCCACAGAAGTACTCCATAAGACCTTTACAATAATGATAACCTTTATAATAACCACTTCAACTTTCACTTACCAAATATCTGACTCAATTGTAAACTTCCTTGAGGAGAGCCTCTGGTGCCATCCATTGTACTGGTAACTTCCTCTGTCTTTCCACCTACACAATGTAAAGATATAAAATACAGTTTCTCCTCTTTTTCTCTCTCCTCCCCCCCCCTCTCTCTCTAACTTGGTAGTAGTCTTGGCTATACAGATCTTTAGCAAGACCAAAGTCACCAATCTTTACAACACGATCTGCTCCTTTACTTGACACAAGACAATTGCGTGCAGCAAGATCTCTGCGAATAAAATGTTGTTGCTCCAAGTATCAACAACCTTGAGCAACATCTAATGCTATCTGAACAAGTTCCGCTAAAGTCAATAATGCAGGACCCTATAAAAAATGAATGGGATGGATGTATGGATGAATGGTATGTGTATGGATGAATGGATAGACGGTCAAATGGACCATTAGGATAATAAATGGACAGATAGACTAGTAGACTAAAAGAAGGAATTATATGAAAATAATATAGTAAATGTTTAGACAAAAAGATCTCCATTCTTTTCATTTACTAATTGTATTACTTTCCTAATAATAGTAGTAGAAATAATTTCACACTAAATTACATAAAACAATGAACATTACATATTATTATTATTGACTGTTAAACCTCTTAACTGTTATCATGATATCATTATTCCAGTTATCTTTCTTCTCAAGTTCATCCCTTATCCTATATGATGATGTCATCCTCCTATCGTGTCCCTTCAAATCATCCTTTGAATTTTTCACTTGCACACAATCTACCATTAATATTCTCTCTTCCTGTCAAATCTAAAAACAATTCACAAACATACATATACATGTAGACAGTTATATCTATCAAGTATTATAGATATATCAATATTTAGAACAATGTAACTATTGATCTACATGTAGTTATATAAAGCTACTGATCTACATGTACATGTAATTATCAATTACATGTAACCAAATCATATTATTATAATACAATAATAACAATTATAATAAACAAATTAATAATTATAATAATTAATATGGATATATTTGATTTTAATATTTATAATTAATAACTTAATTTAATAAACTGATTGTTAATAACAATAATGACATAATATATTATACAATATGTCTGTGTGTGTGTTAATATAATATGATATATTATGTGAGAGACTAAATAACAATGACATTATCAGTGTTTGTGGTAATGATCTGTGGAATATTAGTTAAATCTCTTTTATAATAAGTATATATTGTTATTTTATTAGCTCTAAATAGCTAATAAAAGAGAAAAGAGAGATGTCATACAAATTAGAAAGTGATGTGATAGGATGAATTGGTTACCTCTGTTGCTATGGAGAGAAGAGTAGGTAAATGAACTATAATTCCATATATGGACATAATATTATATCAATAAAATGATAAGTTATTAACAAAATTATATTAGACAAGATTATGTGATGAGATGATGATAATGTTGTTGTTCAAATTGTTTGTTTGTTTTGATTTGTTGCTTGTTTCTTTTGTTTGTTTACCATTTCTAGTTGCTAAGCAACAGCTCACATGTCTTCCCATTCAGCTTCCTGTACTGCAGCTTCTTCAAATTCATTATCAGAGTTAGCTAATGCTTGTCTTCGTTCCAATATGGCTGCTACATCCCACGGCATGGGAGAATCCTCGTGTCTCTTGTCTTCTTCATTTTTTGACTTTGTTCAGCTGCATACCATGTCTAATTGCCGCCAAAAGATTACTACGCTCAGATGTGATAACAGTATTAACACCAGATGCTTTTAAAATTTGATTGGCATTTTTGACTTTTTTCTTTTCTTTATCGTGACTTGATTTCTTATCTTGTACAAGATTGATTTTGGAATGAACAGCATCTTTCTCTTGTCTCTTCACTACTTTATCACGACTAGCTTGTATTTCAGATATCTTGTGGTAAACATGTTCTTTTTCTTGAGATCCTGGAACATTTTTTTTTTTTTCAATTTCTTGACTCATTGTCCTCTCTGGTATCTTGTGATATATATGTTTCCTCTTGTTGTACTAACTTACTTGATCTTCTTACTAGTTCCTTTGAGAGCTCCCTCTGTAGTTCTACAGATCCCCTAATAGGGGATGAAGGATTATTTTTAATAATTTCTGAACCCTTGTCTTGTACAGGAGGATATTTAAATTTGTCAATAGTGATAGAAGTGGGTGTTCCTTCTAAACTTAAATGTCTAGAGGTACGTTTTTTCCTTTCCTGGGGATGGAGGTGGTGGAGCTTTTCGCTTTGGGATGCTAGGGGACATTTTGAGACTTTGGTCAGATGTACGATGTGGTGAGCTCCCACTTAAACTACCTTGAGATTTAAGATGAGGTCGTGGACTCTCCTGACTAAATTGCTCAGAGACATAGACCGGCGTCTTGGAGAACCACCCTTAGGTGGACTGGGAGCCCGACGATGCCGAGGTGGACTAGGCTGGTTTTTTTTAGAACCAGTTTGAAAATTTTGTGAGTCTGGTTGACCATATGAATAGGTGTTTTGATCGATCGGTGGGAAATCATCTGGTGAAAGGTCACTAATACCATTTAATAATGTCAATTCTGTTGAGAGTCTGTGAGTTTTTTTCAATATTTCAAGAGGATCAGGAAAACTGAACACATTAATTTCAGAATCATGAGAACTTTGAGATACAACTTGTGTTGTTAACATCTCTACTCTCCGCCTTATTTCAGGACTGGCTGTAGGACTAATAATAGGTGGGCTTAATTTACCAGGAAAGGATTTTTTCCTCCTTACTATTGGTGAACCCTCTAAGCCATTAAGACTAGTGGGTAAGGATTCCTTATGAGGTGAATATTTTGACATTGGTGGTGTATCTTCTCTGTTATCAATGACATCATCATCAAAGACATTGGGTGAGACTGACCCATTAGTTTGAAGTAGATGTATCCCATTTTCCTTAGCAACCACACCCTTATGACTCCACCCACTTCTGTCACTTGAAGATGACCTAGTACGATTAAGAACCCTAGGTTTATTAGGAGGTTGTGTTAAGTCCCCATTGGATGCTTTTGGGGTTGTTGAGGAGATATTCTTAGGATCATTGGCAGTAGAAGAAAGAGAGGAGGTACTCTTGTAGTTTCTAATTCTATCTTGACTGTTTAAACTATTAAAACTCTCTTGATCAAGTAAGGAGTTGTATGAAGAATGCTGACTCATATATCCTGAGGATTCACTATGATTTTGACTACTAGTATACATGTCATCACTAATAACTGGTCGTTGTTTACGATTGTTTCTGCCTCGAACAGAACTAAATATGTGTGGTACTGGAGGACTTGATCGTTTACGAGCTTTTACTCTGATAGGTAGAGTAGAACTGTAACTTGTATCATTTTTAGCTCCTTTCTTACGATTGTTAGTAGGTTGTTTTTGTACGACCTCTGTTGATTCCTCTATCTGCTATGGAGAGAGAGAGAGAGAGAGAGAGAGAGAGCTATAATAACATGACATTGTGTTAAATATATTATGTGTTGAAATATTATTGTGTAGTAGTGATTACAGACTATTGTATGAATGGATGAATAGATGGATGAAATGGATCAATAGTAGATGGAGTGTGATTAATTCTGACAATAGATATTACATTTAAATGTAATATTGATATCATCTGTCCATTAGTTGACTATCTATCCATACATTACAGACTCATTCGTCATTGATTTATTAATATTCAATACATGTACATGTATATACCAAAGGGACATTCATTGAAGACATACCAATAAACAACATGATGTAATTAACAACAATACCAATAGTCCCTTAACAACTAGTGCATTAACAATAGAATGTCTATTTAAGGATATTGTACTAGTCAAATATAGACACCACATAACACCAGTGTGTACATACTTCACAATACACTTGACATAAACATCATTACTGCCAAAGTACAGCCCTAAGCTTTATATGTATGATATTTCATTTAGTCATTGTGGTATGTAATGATACAATAATTGTCTAGACTTTACCAATGAGTTAGTCCAGAGGCTAATAATAGTAACTACAAGGTCACTGTGGTAGGTACTACTTTAGAGCTTACTAATGGTATCAATACTAGGTCACTGTGGTAAGTACTGATGTTAACTAGTCTAGAGCTTACTAATGGTAGCTATCCTGGTCACAGTGGTAAGTACTGATATTCACTAGTTTAGAACTTAGTAATGGTAGCTATCCTAGGTCACTATGGTGAGTACTGATGTTCACTGGTCTAGAGGTTACTAATGGCAGCTATCCAACATTACTATGGTTAAGTACATATGACAGTTCAAGCAACAATCCCCCAAATTAACTACAGATCATTTGACTGGGCAATGGTCCAGTTATATCATCATCACAAAGTGTACTAATTTATAATTCAATACAACTATAATCAACAGTTGCTGTGGTAGGTAATATGTGTATTTAACAGCAATAAGATCTACCTACATGTAACTACACTGATATACTAATGATATGTATACTAATGGTGTCTATGTCTCTTGTTAGAATAGTTTGAAGTGGAGGAGGTCATATGTTTGGCATCAAAAACTGATTGTATTACATCTATAATATCCCATTTATATATTGTGGTATTTGACGCAGAGCCAAAGACATATGTCGATCATATAAAGAGTAACAGACATCAGTATTTGCCACAATAGCTATCACTAGTACACTAGTAAACATCAGTACTTACCACAGTGACCTAGGATAGCTACCATTAGTAAGCTCTAGACTAGTAATATCAGACTTACCACAGTACCTAGGATAGCTACATTAGTAAGCTCTAGACTAGTAAATATCAGTACTTACCACAGTGACCTAGGATAGCTACCATTAGTAAGCTCTAGACTAGTGAACATCACAGTGGCCTAAGATAGCTACCATTAGTAAGCTCTAGACTAGTGAACATCAATACTTACCACAGTGACCTAGGATAGCTACCATTACTTATCATAGTGACCTAGGATAGCTACCTCTATAGAACATCATGACATAAGATAGCTATTATAAAAAATCATCTTATATAATGTGACAAAACTGTTCACAGTACTAGGAGACAAAGAGGCACACGAATGACCTGCACTTGTGCATATTAAATGGCTTTTGTTTGGTACATGAAATTATCATTAACCAAATAAACATGAAAAATGAATTCCAAATTCAATATATAAATATTATACCAGATATAAGTATGTAAATATTATGAAACTCTTGATAAGACCAAGTCAGCAACATATTTGTACATGTCAACAGAAGTACAATTATATATGGTCAATAACCAGCTAGGCAATATTTCACAATATAAATATAATATTTACTTATTACTATAACAATGTACACAATATACATGTATATGTACATGTATATATACATGTACATATACATGTATATATACATGAATATATACATGTACATATACATGTATATGTACATATATTATATGTACATACATATATATGTACATGTATATATTCCATAGTGCTATAATCATCAGAGACATATGCATGTACATTTTAAGTTATTTATTAGTGACAAAAAATTAATGTCACATTTTAGTTATACGATGCCACACTTTAGTCCTATGTTTTAGAAATGTTTCGGGTGTGGTTAGGAAACACTCCCATGTAAGTACTGTAATAGCTATGTTTTCTTAAATTCAACTGTGAAGCTTCATAAACCTTAAAACATAGGCCTAGAATATGACATTATAATATTTTACTGATGGTTTTGTCGTCACAAAGATAGTGGTTATAACAAAATGCATGTATACAGAGTAGCGATTAAAATAAATACATGTCCATGTACAAAGATTGTCATGGCAACCAGATTGTTGTTAGTAAAATGTGAAAGGGTGAAACAGAAAAATGTATCGCGTTATAATATTAACCCTTTGATACTAAATTGTCAACAAGTAACACTAAGTTGTTTGTTATGTTAGACATACTTCAGCAATAAACAATAATTTGAAGTACATAATGAATGTGTGGAGGCATGTAATAGATAATCTAGTGACCAGTAATGTGTCTTGTTTGAAGTGGTCACTATCAGGTGGTGTCTTAACAACAACAATACTTCATTGATGAAATATTAGATTAAACAAATTTTACATGAATATAATAACTATACCTATATTAAAGTCTCTCTATATTAGACACTTTAAAACTTTAGAAAATAATTTTAGAATAAAGATATTCCTTAAATAACATACAAAGTGTCCTCAATATAGAGGTTGTATAATACACTAAAGTATTAGTATGGGACTAGAACAAGTGTCCTCAATATAGAGGTTGTATAATACACTAAAGTATTAGTATGGGACTAGAACAAGTGTCCTCAATAGAGAGTTGTATAATACACTAAAGTATTAGTATGAGACTAGAACAAGTGTCCTCAATATAGAGGTTGTATAATACACTAAAGTATTAGTATGGGACTAGAACAAGTGTCCTCAATATAGAGGTTGTATAATACACTAAATATTAGTATGGGACTAGAGCAATGTCCTAAGACAGAGAATGTCGTTATTCAGAGTATCTTTTATCATTGAATCTACTTATATAGTAACTAATAATTTGTAGATTTGTTATGTTATATTACACATTAATTTGTCGTACAAGATGTGACAGTTATTGTTTATAATTAAATTAGATCTCCTTTAATATCATTCTATCTTATAAAATATACTACTAGTTTGTCACTGTAAATACAAACTATATACTACACACATATACTACCACTAATAGTGGACACTGATTTAGGACAACCCTCTATATTGAGGACACTAGTTCTAGTCCCATACTAATACTTTAGTGTATTATACAACCTCTATATTGAGGACACTTGTTCTAGTCCCATACTAATACTTTAGTGTATTATACAACCTCTATATTGAGGACACTTGTTCTAGTCTCATATTAATACTTTAGTGTATTATACAACCTCTATATTGAGGACACTAGTTCTAGTCCCATACTAATACTTTAGTCTATTATACAACCTCTATATTGAGGACACTTGTACTAGTCCAATACTAATACTTTACTTTAGTCTATTATACAACCTCTATATTGAGGACACTTGTTCTAGTCTCATACTAATACTTTAGTGTATTATACAACCTCTATATTGAGGACACTTGTTCTAGTCCCATACTAATACTTTAGTGTATTATACAACCTCTATATTGAGGACACTTCCCATACTAATACTTCAACATATTATTTACCATTATAGTGAGGACATGTTAATGTGGTTCACAGTTTTGGCAGGTACCACTATCACTATTATAATGTAAACAATAGTGGTTAATACCATACATCATGATCACATGACACAATCATAATCACTAATTGATTATGTAGTAACTCCATTTTGTTAGAGTTAGTTGATTCCATTTCATTTTACTGATAATTCCTACCTCAAAAGATACCGAGCAATATTTTTGAGAAGAAGACTTTAAACATACTTTTTTAACAAGTCTAAACTCATTATTTTTACAATAGTAACAAAAAACCAAAAGGCATAACAGAATTAATATGCACACACCCAAAAAAAGAATTTCTCATGATTTTGATTCATTGACACGAGATCAAAGACAATACAATATAATTCGATTCAAAACAAAAAGATAGTTTCACACCATGTTATCACCATGGTAACTAATAATGTACATATTACCTCATAGTCATAGCAAACTAATTATACATAACACAGACTACATGCCCAGTTTTTATTGCTGTATGAACAAACACAACAGCTCTATTCTGTAATATATGTTAGGTAAGTGATTGATGCATCTATGAAAAAACTGAACAAGCGTAACGTTTTTTCTTTGTCATGTTAATAAGAGATATCTCTCCTATTGGAGAATAGACAATAGCTAATAGGAAGAATGAAAATGATGTTTAGTCAGCCATTATATAAAAACAAGTAGGAGAAGATAAAGAAAGCTATTTTGGTTCATGTACTACTGAGAATGCTGCAGTATGCTAAGATATGATGTTAGTATATTCATAAGTTAACATGAAGAGTTATGATAATGGTATTTCTTCTCTCTTGTCAAGATATATAGAAGAATTCTTCTCATACTAGAAGAAAGTGTACTATGTAAGCTTGTAATGATATTAAGAAGTTAAAACAAAAAGCAAAGTTACTGATTCAGTATGATGTAATTTGTATAATTCATACTGACATCCCATATCACTGTTATAATAACTTTGAGACATCCTATAAACTATAAAAGTGATACAATCCTCTAGTCTTCAATGGTTGTCATAGTATAACTTACTATAACTTACTATACCATAACACAATTATTAATTTATACATGCACATGTTAGTTGATATCGAATTTACATATTGTTGTGTCACTAGTTGTAATTATACCATATAAAGATATAGTGATATATGATATATGGCTATAAGGTGAAAGGTATAACATAAGAGAGAGGATGTTATATCAACTACTATATTCCCTTTAATCTTTATGATACAATATTATAGTAATTTATGATATATTTCAGTGGTGAGTAAGTTAACAATTAAAATTTAGGCAGTGCTGGTAATAGAACATTGAATTGTTAATAAGAAGTTAAACTAGACTCCAGACCCTAACCTTAAACATCAGAACCTAACTGTATTATTTTCACATTAAAGTATGGCATTACTAGTACTCTAGACATAACCTAAGATTATGCTTTTATTATAAAGAAGGAAACATACTGTGTGTTATTACATGAACATTTCATGTAATTCTCAACAGTAGGGATCATCATAACAATACTATATGAAGACTAGAGTAATTAAATAGGAAACCTAACAAAGATTTGGAAAGGAAGTGGACACTTTACAAATGTAGAGTCCTAGGGATTCTTGTGAAGATAAACAATACACAAACAAGCTCATTATAGCAAAAGCATAACTCCATTAACTATATTATTCTGTAATAATACATGTACATGTACAATGAACCAGTACATTTTTGTTAATAAAGAGAAATGGTGTATTCCAATAAAATGGGCATTGTGTTAAAGAGTTAAGTGATATTTTGTAAGTAATAGTTTAAGTTTTTAAGGACGTACCACTGAGTCCAAATTTCCTCCCGATCGTCTTTTTCATAGCATCTCTCTCCATGTTGGCTCTCCAGCTGTTGAAGAAGAACTCAGGGTTTGAATAAATGTGCATAGCATTTCGTCCATCTTCAAAGTGAGGAGTGAAGTGATGTAGCGGAGGGACTTTCTCAGATGATTCGTACTGTTCCAGAAGAGCCTCTGGTGCAGTTTTGACACATAACATTGCTGACTGATATGATGATCACTTTGAAAATGGTCCTCTGCTAATATAACTTCAGCATTATAGTCAGCTGTTCAAAAAAATAAAAGTAAACTTAGAATAAATATTACAGCTGGTCCATGTACCTTCAGCTTGAATGTCCAAGCTTGGAATGACTTTTTTTCTGAGGTGAGTAACTCGGTTTTGTAGGGATAAGGTGCGTTCGTTATATTTGCCAAGAGTATCGCACAGTTCTCCCAAAAGACTCTCTGCGTGTTTAGCAAGACTGCTCATCTGACGAATCGTGCCAGCCAGTGAAAGGACAGCAACTGCATGGAGTTCGTTCTTGACGCCTCTCGGCAATGGTCCCCTACAGAGACGTTTCGGTTGCCACATAACGTACAGCTAAAGGCATTTCTTTAGCATAAAAAACAACACGTACTCTTTGCAAACGACGGAATAGCAAAGTAAACTTGTGTAGACTGAACAAGTGAAGTGATACTAGCACGTATGTACTAAACTATTAATTAAAATTCTATTAAGGCAATAACTCAATTAATACGTCACTGAATTGGATCATGAATATCGTTATACGTTCTGCATAATAAATTTTTAATAATAATTTAAAAAATTATTGAGTTTGAAGTATCTTTATTATTATTGTATGCGTTCTTGTTTTATTAACTTGTTAAGTACATTTAGTAATACATTAGGCATATGATCCGAGACAATGTCCTTATCAAGCAACATTTCAGAGAATTCTGTCTGTGCAGTCCATTCTGCAATGATAGGACGATATCTGCAAAGTCCAAAGCAACTGTAGAAAAGAAAATGACAAACTAATCATATCCATAATTATATAAAATTAATAAAAGAAGAGAAGGCGATAATTTATATCACTATCTTAAGTGACTATGCCTTCAGCCTCATTCTTTTAAAATGTTTAATTTTACAAGTCAGCTCCTAAACCAGTAAAGTTGGACTATATAAGAGAGTTAAATATGCACCCTACTGAGTTATACCAAACATCATACATGATGCACTTTTAATAAAACATGTACAAGGGCTATTGTTTGGTGTAGTGAGTGTTGTAACAACATTCATAAAATTTTATGGTCTAATTGCAAATCCACAAAAACGTTACTATGACAGATAATGCTGTTACTATGTTGTCATACACCATTATTCTGGATATATGAGCTATCATAATTGGCTAAGCAAATTATATTTTTGTTCCTGATCCTCATAATCCATGTTCCACTCTCACTGTACTTTATATGGCACAATACTATAATGTTACCATGGTAACAACAATTTAATGTGGCATTGTCTGAAACCTTTCACCGTCCATACAGGTAAAGTTGTTATGTCTTACTACTATATACTGTAATAGTCTAGTTTAATAATACTATGTATAGTGTCCACTAGTTTTGACGTTTATGTCTTACTACTATATACTGTAATAGTCTAGTTTAATAATACTATGTATTGTGTCCACTAGTTTTGATGTACCAACATGTGACTTGCATTGATGTCGTTGTAGATGTGTGAACAGAATGTGAGACAAAATCACCTTACTGAGATAGACTAGTAAGGCAGGCTGAATGAATAGTGCTTTTGTGATGTTGTTATGACTACATATGTCGCACAAGCATAAGTATGTATAGTAGACTACTGTGTATGTAATACTAAGAAAGTCATCGAATTATCACCAGGCAGTTAAAAGTAGTTGCTTTAAACTTACTGACAGTTAATTGGTTCACTACAATTCACTTTTATATTAAGTATTAAGTCATTTATTTAATGTTATGTCTTGTAATGAGATATTATATACTATATTCTGACTATTATTAGCATGCATTACATGTAGGGACAGGCCCCGCCTATCTTAGTGTTGTGGTAATATATTATACAGATATGAATTTTTATTTACATGAAAACATTACAATAAACATGATTTCTTGTAATCTTGTAATATAAAATGCTTTCTTGTAAATTAAATTATTGTTATATTATTACATACTTTGCTAGGGGGGTCCTTTTGTTAAGTGAATGATACGACCAGGTAGAAAGAGGTCTGGTCTTTCTCGTGGTGCTACAATCCTTTTACCAGTGATGGGATCAGTATTGATATGATGATCTGAGAGCTGTTTCATGTCATTCTCATCCTCATCATCAAATAATTCCTATGATTGAAGGAAAAGCATGTGATGTCACTACTAATAAGAAGAGTGATTACATGTACAAGTACATGTATATCTGTTATAAAGTACTAGTAGATCTTACATAATACCTCGTCTGAATCCAAAGTTAATCCATGTGCATTCTGTTTGGTTTTTGTTGTAAATGCTTCAATATTTATTAAGTTCTCAGTACTATCTTTATGACAATGATACTTGGGTGTTTTTAGCCCAGCCCAATGAAGGAAACTGTCTATAAAGATTTGAAACTGGAGAGAAAGGAGAGAGAGAGAGAGAAGAGAAAAGAGAGAGAGAGACTTTAGTCTACTAGTATTATAATTCATTGTAATTAAATGTTAATAACATACTCACTACAATACATGTAGTACATATTATGGAAATGTCATCAGACAGAGGATATCTAAAGCATGTATATATGATCTTACGATATGACATCAACATGAATGTGTACATGTACATGTAACTGTGTACATATACATGTGAATGAATATACTTCCTTGTTTAGTTTACCATTAATGTTACATGTACTTATATGTAAGTCATCTTTCTAACCTTTTAGACTACTACACTCAGTGACATGTTCAAATAACAACTCATTTTAGGTAATAAAAATAATTAATGCTGCACTATACTATGCCTTATTTGACCAATCAGATTGCTCCATTTCAGGTCAACAAATAACTTATGTCTCTTACTTCAACCTCCATATATAACATATGCTTAAACATGATTAATCTTAGATTCTTGCATGAGTGCACATCTGGTATGAAATGTCCTTGGCTGTTGACTGTGTGTCAAAGACACAGCTGGTAATGTCTCTATATAATCACAGCTGGTGAGGCTAATTTAAATTTCAAATTTAATGTCACATGTAGTTTGTTGTGGTTACTACCAGCTGGGCTTTGATACACTTATGATTTCTCACTTTTGGTACTCTGCTGGTTTTGTAGTTGATGTAGTACTTGCTCACTGAACAATTCAAAATTTTGTAGACTGAGCCTATAAAATTGATTTGGTAAATTAATTGTGTTCATTTGTACAAGACATGTACATGTTCACATGTAAATTTACATGTACCACTATAGCTTGTATTATTATAGTGTTAGTGATGTTTGTCAAAACTGTGAATCTCATTAACACGTCCTCAATATAGAGTTTGTATAATACACTAAAGTATTAGTGTATTGAACTAGAACAAGTGTAGAGGTTGTATAATACACTAAAGTATTAGTATGGGACTAGAACTAGTGTCTTCAATATAGAGGTTGTATAATACACTAAAGTATTAGTATGGGACTAGAACAAGTGTCCTAGATATACTCCAAGTTATAAGTTACTATATAAGTAGACTGTTAATCACAAGGATGTCTGAATTAGTCTTATAAGTTAGTGATAGCTGGACATTCTCTAAGAGCCAATGTGGCTACTCTACTTACTATATCTTTACAACCTACTTACATTGTAGGAGGTTTAATTTAATGAGTGTACTACTTTACATTAATTTTACATGTTCAATCTATAAATGGTTTGTTCATTGGTACATAGCATTACTCCCTCTCTGATACATTGTAATAAATACACGTACATATACATTTCAAGTTACAATCGACCAACCACTACTAGTTAATGGTATGTATCACATACCTTGGTACCAGATCATCTCCTAACACAATAGAGGTTATAAATGGTTTAGTATGATGTACTGCTGGCATACTATAAAAGAATATAAAACAAATTAATGAAATTAAAAGACAGTCAAATTAGTATATAACCTAAGATAATTACAAACAAGTAAGTAACTATTTGTACATATATATACCACAATGTACATGTATTATATGTAAATATACTATAATTATGGTAATGTACTCTAGACATAGCACACGCACTCACTTAATTAAACCACCTGGTGGTGAGTAGGCATAACAATGTAGCTTAGGATAGATAGGTTGTAATAACATAGCAAGTAATGCACCCACGCCAGCTCCAAGAGAATGTCCAGTTATCACTAACTTATAAGACTAGAAATAAATAGAATATGAATCAACACACGACCAATCACATGACTAATGTTTGACTTGTCATATGGTTATCACATGAGCATAATAATAATCAGATGACAAGCAAAATATATGATATGGCTAGTGAAATAAGACTATTACTAACTGGATAGATATGAAATATCCTCTGTAGTATGCCTTCTCCTTCAAGTTTCAAATGAAGACACTGAGCAGTATTAATCATTCCCCTAGTAAATATATTAATTATTGCTCTTAATAATAAGGGACATTTAACTTATTACAGTAATACCTGGTGGGCGTAGAACTTGACAGAGTCTTTAGTCATTAATAGACCAGATGTGCACTGAGATCAGTAAGAGCATCCTAATATGTAATAAACAATTGTTACCATATATATTATATGTACATGTACATGTACATGTAAGTACATGTATATGTACATGTACATGTATATGTATATGTACATATCATGATATTATTTACTGCATTGTTATTGTTTTCTTACCAAAACTGACAGTGTTTCCTCTTATTGAAACTACTACACTGCGTTCTTTATGATCTAATGCTACATAAAATGCCGGACAATAGACCTAATGGATTTGTTCAAATTATAAATATAGTTGTTATATTACAATAATAACAGAATAAAGTCAGTAAGAGATGGATGGAGAGATAGATAAATAGATGATTATAGTGATGATGTATATATGAACAACTTCATATGACAATTAAAACTATGTTGACAATATCAATGGAGACTTACTTCACTATTAAAGTTAGCATGAATTATATCCATTTCATTAATATCAGTCCAAGTAAGGATAGAATGGTGCTTCCCTTAAACCAATTGTCACCTTTTATTGTTCGTGAGAGCTCACATCTTTTTTCTTCCTAAGACAAACTAAAGAAATTGACAAATGGATGATTGAATGATAGATCAATGGATTAATGAATGAATGGATGGACTGACAAATTCATGATGATATATGGCAAAAAGAAAATAAGAAGAATTGTAATAAACTTACCAACATAAAGATTTAAACAATAACTTTAGAAGACCAGACAATCCTTTTGTATATACAAACAACATCCAGCCATAACTTCCCATGGAATATTTCAGATATCGTGCCATTCTTTTGGTGTGACTGCTTACTCCCTGAGTGAATGGTGAGAGAGAGAGAGTAAGACATGAATGTAATTGTATTATTTTCTACACCTTTTCAGAGAATTTTAGCAACTTTCTGTAGAGGAAAAACCTCCATAATCTTCTCTTTTTTTCTATAAGTTAAATATAATAACAACAAAATCTTTGTAAATATTTTTATATCACATGCATGATCAGTACCTAGTATAATTCTAAAATTATTTTACAAGTCTAATCATACTTCAGCTTACCCCTCGTTGCTTTGTTTCATTTCTTAGTAAAGCCATTCCTGCTAGTATATCAGACAGTACATAACCTCGAAATTTAGTAAAGGCGGTTGCCAATGTTGCAGACACTTCAGTAAAGACATTCTTTTGTTTCTCTTTCAAATTGATACAACAGAACATATTCTGTAAATACCATTGCCATTTTCTCTGTCTTTTGTGTTGATTCATTGAATAGCTACTCACACGAGAAAGTCTCCTTCCTCCGAAACTTCTAGAAGGTTTTAATTTTCATAACGGAGTCTATCAGGAGTTCTCGGACAAACTAATTCACAGACACCAATACGAATGAGTACATATGTTGCTATGGAAACGGATGATATTAAATTCCATGTAAGAACAATTCGAGCTAGAATAAGAACTTGATGAGATGATGAGCAATCAATAGTTGGATCAAAACTCCAAACAACGCCCACAATATCCCATATTAGTTCTACAACGAATACAACAGTTTGTATATAAAGTATCCATTTTAAGTATCTTCTCGGATGTGAGTCAGCTATTGTGCCACGAGAGCTAACAATAATCACTATTAATTGTATGAATACTGCTACAATTTGTAGTCCATAAGAGTACAGATGTATATCTTTAGTAATGAGCTCATCATCACATTGATATTGTTTGTCATAATCCACTAACACGTTAGACTATTGATGCAAACCTAGGACAGATATGGACAATGAATTGGAAGTGCAATCATATTATATATTAGGATAGACAAACTATGTCATACATTAATTTATATAATATGTGTAATATATTTATGAAGACATATGAAATGGAGATTGCTAAAAGTGCACTAAGTATGCGGGTGATATACTATGAGCCAGCTGTCTGAAACACTTACCAGAGACATCTCATGAAGATTTGAGAACAGTATGGAACAAACAAAGTCGTCACTACCAATTTTCCAACTTATATTGAATGCTTTCAGTGCAGGCATTTTTTTCTAAATCACTTGTCTCTTCAGAATTTATACTCTGCGATGAAAAACTGTCATCGGTTCGTAAGCGTAGATGAATGCGTGTTGCCATGGTAACGCGTGTACTCTACCATATATTCTAGTAAATCGTATAAAAGTAATATTAAACAAGTATGACATCAAAAATAGAGTACTTGAAGAAGTACCTTTCAAATGACAGTGGAGGAGAAGATGACAAGACCAAGAAGAAGAAAAAGAAAATCAAGAAGCTTAAAAACGTTGTCATTCATGATGATGACCTGGACTGGAAAAAATTTAACCCTCAAAGACAAGACGACGATGATGACGAAGACCCAGGTATGATAACAAATCAGTTAATTATTAACTCATCATTCTTTTTTATTTCCTTTCAGAGGATGCCCCTATTGTAATAGATATCACAGATGACAGGCCAGAATTCATTTTTAATGGAAAGCTGTACAAACAGTAGATCCAGTTAACTTATCCATTGTTAAAGTTGAAAAGGATTTAACACCCTCCCCTCCTGGAAGTAGAGATACATCCTCCAAGGAGACGAAATAGACGACATGATTCTCTGATCTCAGTCCTCGTAGAAGGAATGATAGAGATAGCTCACCTGATTTCAGTCCACCAAGGCAGAATAGAAAAGCTTCTCGAGAGATTTTAGTCCTCCAAGAAGAAAGAGACACACAAGATGGCGATGATAAAGTAGGGTCTAAAAGGATCAGAGAGAGGCATGACTCACCTGATGTCAGTCCCCCCAGGAGGAGAACTAGACATGATTCAGGAACCCTGAACATGATTTAAATCCCCCTAGAAGAAATAGTACCACATACTCAACCAAATACCAATGCTAACAAAAAAGGACCAGGACAACGAAAATCAAGATTTAGCCCCCCAAGAAGGGGTCGACATGGCTCTCCTGATCTCAGTCCACTAAGAGAAAAGAAGTCCAAATAGACCATCAAAAGGAAAGGGTCAAGACCAAACTGACAAAAAATTGATTCCCTCTGTGAAGCATGAATTTGATAAAAAAGCCCTCTTAGAAGAAGTCATAATGGAGCTGTTAGCTCTTCACCTCCAACACAACCGGCACTGAACTAAGTAGTAGTAGAACATTGTTAGGATCAAAAGTAGGGTTACAATCTGCAGATGGTTTAAAAGAAGAAAAGAGCTAGGGCAAATGCCGAGAGAGAGAAGTTTATCAGGTCCTTAGATCCATTAATATCAGGTCGTCAAGCTGAGACAGTGTACAGGGATAAAGAAGGGAGAAAAAAATAGATCCTAAAACTGAAAAAGTGTTAACTGAAGAAGAAGAGAGAAAAAAGAAAGAGGATGATGCTGTATTTGCTCAATGGGGGAGGGGTTAGTGGATAAACAAATGGACAGACTTATGGATAGATGGATGGATGGATGGATGGATGGATGGATGAATGGATTGATGGATGGATGGATAGATGGATGGGCGAATGGATGGATGGATGGATGAATGGATTGATGGATAGATAAATGGATGAATAATGAATGAATGGATTGATAAGGAATAGTATCAAGGGATCAATTGATGATTAGACAGATAATATAATAGGAGTTACTACACTATGAACATAGTGTTATTTTAAACCCTTTAGTGTGTGTTATTTAAACCCTTTAGTGTAGCACAAGTGCAGTCGGCTCAAGAGAACATTGCTGATGACCTTTATGAGATGTCAAAACCTTTAGCTGATATCGTGATGATGAAGACTTAGAGAGACTCTTGAAGGAGAGAGAAAGAGAGAGGTGATCCAATGTTAGCATTTATGAAGAAAAAAAACAAAGGAAATAAAGACACTAAAAATAAAAAGAAACAGAAAAAAGGTAAAGATAATATGACAATTGATAAGCTCATGTACAACACATATATTGTAATATATAACTGTTCTCAATATATTGTAAGACTAATAGAGAAAAGTGGCAAGTAATTTTTTATCTGACATGCTTCCATGACTGGCCATACTAAATTTATTTTGGACCATGTGTTTTTCTTTGTATTGCGTATTTAAGTTTAAACTTCACAAATTAACTAATATATACTTACTGAATATTGACGCTCACTGAATTTTATTCTTTTTATGATGAGTGCTAGAATAATGAGCATGACTATCATGTTTAAAAACGTAATAAAAGGTTTCATTTGTTTCACTTGTTACTGCTAGTGGTCCGTCAAATATTGTGATTATTGAAACAATTACAAATTCAATTATTACAATTATTTGTTGTTGTAGACTTAAGTATCTATGTATTACTGATTATACTAGATACTATATTTTTAAATGTAAAATATTTTCTATTTACTTTGTTTTAATGTGTCTATAGAAAACACCAACTTATCAAGGTTCTTGGCCACAAAATAGATGTGGTATTCGTCCTGGTTATAGATGGGATGGTATTGATCGATCTAATGGATATGAGAATACTCAGTATGCACTTAAAGCTGAGAAAAAGCTCAAGAAGAGTTTTGCCTATAAATGGAGTGTGGAAGATATGTAACTTCCATTTCCTCTTTGTGTTTCTCTTTATAATTGTTTCTCTACTATAATTACTAATTATTAATAATTGTTTACTTAATAATAAATGTACATAATTATGGAAAAAATTAAAAAGGCGTTTCATTAAATTTCAATTAATTGTTGTATAAAGTATTTACCTGTATAGAGAAAATGTATAAAATCACATGTGCATGTGTACATTGTATTTTATATAAGCATATTGGTATGTCTATTTAACAAATTAAAAACAGGAACTTCTGAAATAATAGTGCATATACCTTTCATACTAAAATTAGTCGGCCAACTTCTTTATTTTGAAACATAAATTTACTTAGAGTTTATTTTTACTAGTGTATTAATTTTATGATTATACATAATGAAATTGAAAAATCAACCACTTATATAACAAAAATAAGTTTAAGCATTTGGAGATAATCCTCTGATTGTTTGCTGTAAGCAACATTTTCATTTTCGTTTTCATTTAAAGGAATTGATTGCTCATTTTTTGGTATTCTATAAACTGCTGTAGAATGGTCTACCAATATAATAATAAGTTCCGATGATCCAGTGACATCACTAGAAATAGTTTCATATATATGTTGTGTCTAATGGAGTGATATTATGGTACGTGAAGTAAGATGGTCGTGAAGTATAATAAAGTAAAGGATCATCATAGATCATGTAACCAAACCGTTTTCATCAATATTGGATTATCTGAGACTGTTTGTGTCTGATGAGTTGAAAAAGGGTTGACCTTTACTTTTTACACAACAATTATATCTAACAATTAATATGATTATGAGTACTGATGTCTTTGAATATAAAATTACAAAGTAATGTTCTTTATTTGGAAAAAATCTACTTATGACACTATTTACTAGAGTATTCCAATATATCAATTTTATGATTATACAAAAATGAAATTAAAAATCAAAACAATTTATATAACAAATGTAAGTTAAAACATTGTGAGACAATATTCTGATTTCTCAGTTAAAGGTTAAGAGATTTTCACTTAATTGAATTGATTGTTCCAATAAAATATCTCCCATATTTGTTCATGATGTTGATTGTGTGGTTGAATAGTTATAAGCAACATTCTTTTTAAATGAATTGATTGCTCTGATAAAAACTTCATCTCTAGTTGGTACTACTGCTGTGGAATCACTCTCTGATCTACTAACATAATAATATTGTTCTGATGATGCAGTGACATCACTAGAAATAGTTTCATATGTTGCGTCTAATGGAGTGATATTTGTCCCTATCTCCTCTGATATTGCAATAGAATTATGTCCATGTGATGTAGGTGAAGTAAGATGGTCTGATCATTCTCAGTATAATAAAGTGAAGGATCATCATAGATCATTGTAACCAAACCATTGTCATGAAATATTGGGTTATCTGAGACTGTTTGGTCTGATGAGTTGTAGAGGATTGACCTTTACTCTTACACAACAATTATATCTAACAATTAATAGACTATGAAGATTACTATTATTACCAAACACATTGCAAGGGACACACCAATAATAACTAGTAAAAATGTTTGTTAATTGAGGATTATCTAAAAGGGAACAGGTAAAAACATTTGAAAAATAATATTGTACTTAATTACTACAATCATTATACCTGATAAAGGAGTTTGTAGATGGTGTTGGTACTAGAGAAAAAACCACTTTCACTGGTCACTGTAACAAAATAATATATTATAATATTTAAACATATCAGTAATTAGTATTATAGTTCAAAAACAAACTTAATTACCAAGGTTAAGATTGATTGAAGCCCTAAATTTTAGTATTAATTTTTAATTGATATAATGTATTAATAATCAGTAATATTGAAATAATATTCTACAATTATATGAGTTATTTAATATAAAAAAACATAGGAGCTGTGGTTAAGTAATGAATAGATTAGTGATTGTTGAATGATATAGTCTTGGTTTCAATAACAGCACACTCTACTAACAAGTACGTATGTGTGTGTATGCATTGTGTATGTGTGTATATTGTGTTCAACCATAATTATGTTAGTTGTAAGGATATGGTATTATAGTTATACTACTACTGTGCATGTTCACCATAAAGAATAATATATTGAATTAACATGTATTATTTAGTTGTACTTTGAAATTGAAACATTAGATGCTATCCCTAAATATTTGCAATTGAACATTAAGACACCAAAAGAATATTAGGGTTAATATATATCATCACAGAATGTACTTATGTAAAGTTTGATAGAGATAATACTTATATTGTAGATATACCTGAATGAGAAAAAAGTTTGGTTGGTAAAGGTAATGATGAAATCTCTATAACAAAAGACAAGGATGGACATCATGAACATAGTACATGTCTTCCTTTACTGACCTTGTTGTAAAGGAGCTGCAATGAGTGGTTGACCTAATAATAGATCATTTGGTGATGCTATTGTATAGTCAGTTTTGGCTGATATTGTGATGTTATAATTAACTCCAGGTGTCAACTTAGTAATATTTATTCCTGGATTAGTAAGTTTTCTATAGAGGAGTAATGTATGACATATTGTTAAGATAATAATAGACAATTTTTCTGAGTATACTTTCTATATTTTTACAATTTTATAGACAGTAAATTTTATAGCTAAATAAAATCTTTAACCAGAATGATAGAAAATCTACAATAGTGACTTGTCTTCAATGAGGTTTATTATAGTGATGAGGCTCCATTCACCAAATACCCTTGGATTATATCCTTTCACAATACTCCATTAAGATCTTTGACATATACTCTGTACAGTAATGGAGGTTTTGACATTCCAGTGCAGTTTGATGGCCATTGTGGTTATTCCATGATAATAGAATACTGATTGTAGTATTACTTTTCACTCTTGGATGTGGACGATTATTAACATTTGAGAAATCAGGACAGGCAGGTGAGAGCTAATTTTGTTTATGAAGTAAAGAAAAATTAATTATAAATCTTATTATTCCTACCGTTGTGGTAATGGTTGTGTTCCTGGGCTTGTTGTTTTGATGGCGGTAATGTTGTTTGCAAGATTACTGTCTTGGAAACACAAGCTGCATTGAATTATCATTAAATTAAAGTATGTTTATAATGTTTTTTCTGATTATGAATTCCAATAAAAATATAATACCAGTATCATCCACAGTTAGTTAGCACTGGCTATATCTATAAGTAAATGGAGTAAGAACATGACATTTGATAGTGTGTGTTGGGTTGATTGTTATTGTATTACATTAATAATTATTAGAGGTGTGTTCAATATACTATAAAATGCAAAAATAATTTCTTTAGAACTAGTAGTGCTTACTTGCTGAAAAAATGCATTCTCTATTTGATAAGGACCATAACAAATAGAATCACTTGTAGTGGTATTGGTATAATTTGAAGCGGGACTGGTGGTTTATAACATAGAGACATTTTCTTAGTACATGTCTTCAGTTAAAGCAGATGTAATTGTACCATTATATAGTAGAGTGGAGAATGATTGATCACCATCTAAGGTTAAACGATAAATTTGAAGTGTTATTGGAGTTCAGCTGCATTGTATTCTGTCCCAATAAAGAAGTCTACATAGAAACAAGAAATAATAAAAGTTTTCTAAAATTTCACTCATAAAATAGTTATACTCTAAAATAGATATGTATGCATGCACAAAAACCATAAATGATGACTGTGCAACTATTTGAGTCATGCATGCAATGTGACAATCATGTGACAGTCCATGTAGTATGCATTGAAAAAAAAAAATTACCTTTCAAATGGATTAAAAGTCATCTTTACTTCTGTTGAGTCTGATATGTCACTCACTGTATTATAAAAAAACTAAATGTTTAATATTGTATTGAGTAGGACAAACTATAAAAATATAAGAGATTTCAAAAATGAATTAAAGAAGAACATGATGTAAAGCTCCTTAGCTATCCAATCGTATGTCATAGCCAGAAGTCTTAAAGTAGAAAAAAGTACCGGAGCTATATAAAGAATTAAAATCAAACAGTAGACTTTAATATATAGAAAAATAGTTATCATTAATTTATATAATAGCTAAGACTTTTTATATTTAATAATACTATTACTAATATTTAATAATAGTTGAGTATGCTGGAATATAACAAACAGAATCATAAAAAATTTGAGTCAACTCTATGCTTCATAAGATTCATTTATTTCAAGAAATATAAGGATAAGGAGATACTTATTGCATAAAAATATCTGCTTATAAAATTATAGTCATATATAATATAGAGTATTAAAGTACTTACAGAACGTTGCTCTGATGGGTTTTGTATGTTTGACTTGATTATTCTGTACAGTTCATAAAGATTTAAAAATTTGTGTATTGGACGTAAAATATATCTCTTGACATCTTGTCCAGTGAAATTCCAATGGGGAGTATATATGTTCATCTGTATGCTGCTTCCTACAAGTGGTTTTTCAGAGAGTCAAGGTGGATGTACTAATAAATTGACCTCCCTTGAGCAGTGGTCATGTTATAGCTCAAGTGTAGGTTCATGAACTAATGTAAGTGGAGAGATTGCTCAAGAATAGATTTTTGTGCCAGCTTAATTATGGGGGACATGATCTGTGTGCTTCATAGAGGACATGTTGGCATTCCTGTTATGTATATATATAGGCATGCAGGTTTTTTATGCTAATTTTAATACCGGTAATTCTGGGTGTAACATTTAAACCAGAAACATGTTTTCTCTTGGAAAGAAACGTTGTATATATATCTTATTGCTAAGCATTATGTATAATTGATGATCATTATAATGTACTTACAGAATGTGCTGATTTTAATTGGTTTGAAAAAAGGATAATCAATTCTGTCACATATTCCTCTGATCTAGTAATAAAGAATTAATTAATATAGTCATTTGTTCTCACATAAAATAATAATAATAATAATAATAATAATAATAATAATAATAATAATAATAATAATAATAATAATAATGTTTAATGAGTCTCTTACTTGTATGATGTATTCGTTGTTCTTTTCTAATGGAAATTGGAGTTCATTTATTCTCCTTCTCTCTCAAGTATTTTAAATGGATCAGATGAAGACAAACTAAAGAAAGGACTACCCTATAAAATTTTAGATAACAGGTAAGCATTAAATAAAATATAATGAGGCAAGTAAGTAACCAATTTTTTTCTATTATATCATTATATAATTGTGTTTTGAACACTTACCAACAAACAAAATAAATCAAAAAAAATCGAGTGGGAGCACCATAAAAATATATAAACTCACTTCAATAGGTAAACTTGTTAGCATTAGCAGTGAATATCTGTACTTCCATAAGAACGAATTTGTAGTGTAGAAGGTAGACTTTTCCATATTACTTGAGCTGATATAATGACTTTGGTTTCTTTAACAATGGATAATATATGTGAGCTCTAACATTTTGAACTTGATTTTGTTTGATTTGGTCTATAAAAATATAATAAATTAATTGCTTTTTCAATTAATTTAATTCATCAAGTACATGTAAGTACATATAGCAAACATGGGTTGTATTTACTAGTAACTATGTAGATAACTGGCAGAGCAAGTATGTTAATTCATATGTCCTTATGTATGCTATATCATATATGTGAATGAGGCAAATAATTGAGTAGCCATTTTTGCTTTTGCTATATTATTGTGTTTTGAACACTTAATAACAAAGCAAAACTAAAATCTAAAATAAAGTAGTTCACAATAAAGTTGTCAGTGTACATACAATGTATTATATATATATATATATATATATATATATATATATATATATATATCCTATATCATTATAATGTATCTGATTTACCAGTAGTTTCTGAAGTTGCTTGCACAACATGTATATTGATAGTGTTATTAAACACATACCAGTATACAGTATGTAGTATTTGGTAGTAGATATACCAATATAGTACTGTTGTTTGTTGTGAAACTACTAAAGAGAGGAAATACAGAGTTAATTAATTGATTTATTTCTTATGTGTAAATCCTTGTTAATCTTGAAGACCTCGATTGTTTCCCTGAGATTCTAAATTTGGGTCAATATCTTAGTATACAAACTAGCTAGCTATATGATGAAATAAAATATACTTTAAAAGACTTCCCTTCAGCCACATATATTGTGGTTTTCCCAAAATGATTTATTGTTATGAATTGTTACTTCATGATTGTATCTTATCAGCATTATTTCTCAAAGAGTTATATTCACTATGGTCACCAATTAGGGTACAGCATTGTAATAGCTAATATAAGTTAAATTAACTTAAATATTATAATAATTATATATCGTGTGTATACAAGATATCTGTGGGTATATATATGACCTAAAGATCCAGAGAGTATTGAGAAGAAAAAGTGGACATAGCGGAATCAAACTAGTAACCATTGTTAGTACCTGATTGGCTCTACTATCTAAGTTAGAGCCTATTAGGCACTTATAACATCCCTAATGAACCATAATCTGTTTCACTAAGACATAGATCTATCTACATGTGAGCATTACAATCCTTCTCTATTCATTATATAAATAAGTACTGTGACCCTGAATGATTTGATCATATGGCAAAACACCTTTCATATCTTTGTACTGTAATGTTTTCTGTTGAGATTTAACTTATATGATCATGTACAAAAACATCATTGTTATATCAGACATTTTTTCTTTAGATATGGACCCTTTTTTTATTGTTACCACTTATCTTGAACATTATTAAATCTCTATTGACATCTTTTTAATCTTTTAATATCTAAGTTTGCACAGGTATGGCAGATAACATAAAAAGTGTATACATTATTTAAATATGTGACATTCTACGTCAAAATAAATAACACAAATAAATAAAAAAGGGGTCGCACAGGTAACAAGTCTCCAATGTAGTTTCACAAAAATAGTAAGAGAATGATATTAAATATTGAATGGAGCAGTAACCAATTAATCAGTCTCAAATTAACTCAATTAATTCATAAAATATATAATATTTTGACATATAGTCTATTTCAAGTGTGCAATAAGGAGGATGACAAAAATTAGAATAGATGATGTCATAGTGTCATACTATCCATATGTTTTTTTGAATTAAATTTAAGTTAATTGGGACTGATTGATTGGTTGGTGTCCACTCAATATTTATTATAAATAACAATCCAATTACAAAGTCATTTAAGCCATCTATTTTTAGTTAAAACTGTTGGAGTTCAATTTCCTAAGCACAACAGCTAATATTTTTTTTAATGAACCAATATTAAGCTTTGTAAAGAGGAATCAACAACCGATAACAAAAAACTTAAAGGACTGCTTATATAAAAAACCAGCATTGTTTCCAAAATGTCATTCACTAAAGGTGAAAACTATAGCTTGATCCAAAGTCCTGAACTAACTTATGTGTATTTAAGCTGTTTAAAACACTTTATCTCATTAGTGTTCAACATCACAATATGTCAAAATTTTTCAAATGGCATAAGTTAATATTATACTTAGTAGGTATACCAAAACTGAGGTCAGAGCATTTAACAAAAGAAGAGATTATCAAACAAGTATTATACATTAAAAATCAGTTGGGTATCAAATTACTGTTTTTTGATTATAACACTACACAGAGGCAGGAGTCACACGTAAGTTATATTTATATAGAATTTCATCACTGCTAACGGTATAATGTCTCTCATTGTTACTAATACTGAAGTTGATGACTATTTTGTAATGGATAATATATTGACTGCCAATTGCTGCATGTTATTCTGAAAAAATTAATAACATCACATATTAATTGTAAAGCATATTTAAAAACTTACTCCATCATTTTGTTAAATTTGTACAGATAATTGCTTGAGCTGCTTAGTTGTAGAAACCAAATGACTACAGTCATCTAACAATCCAATCTGGAAACTAGTTGATCTTGATAAACAAAATATTTCAAAGTGTTGTGTCTGAATGATCCAAAGAGGACAATAGTAGGTGTATTTAAGTAGTGTCATTATATGGACACTAGTCTATACTTTGGTTGTATTATATATTTAATTTATACAACAAACAAAGTATTACCTTCCCTGTAATGTTGAATGGTTTCAGTTGGTGGAATGGAGCAATAATAATAATGTTCTGATGATGTAGTGACATTACTATGGAAATAGTTTCATATGTTGCGTCTAATGAAGTGAGATTTGTCCCTGTCTCCTCCATATTGCACAGAATTATGTCCATGTGATGTAGGTGAAGTAAGAGGCGTCGTGAAATCATTCTCAGCATAATAAGTGAAGGATCATCATAGAAATAACCATGTTAGTCCATGTGTTTCATAATCATGACATCAAAAAAAGTTGCACATTCTCTCCGTTACCTAATAGACATAAGTGGTGATACTAATAAAACAGATATTATTATAATGACATAATGTTATTGATTTATTTATACTCCTCATTTCGGGGGACACAACTTGATGATCAATTAGTCAAATACATGTTGCCTTGGATCAATGTACCATATGACTCAATACTAGTCAACAATTACTGACTACTCCATATCTGTCTAAATTTAATGACATTGTAATATGTCTGTAATGTATTAATGTTCAGCATGGTATGGCTGCTCCGCTGAACAATAATATTATTATTAATTAGTAAATAACGGATGTCATTATCACCAATGAATTATATCAATTTTAAATAAAATGTGATGTATACATCAGTGTGATCTTATTCTATAAAAGAAAACAGTAATTTATGGCAAACAAAGACATAGTAAAAATTGTACTCATTTAGTAAGACAAATAATTTCAAAATTTGAAAAATGCAGTGTATGTATTTAAACTTATAATAGAGCATGAAAAAGTTTAAAATTTCAATTACGCCACATAGAATGTAAAAGATTATTATACAAAAATTGGAGGTAAGTTATGTGGTAAGTGAATGTACAAAGTGTTCCATCGAACACAGAAAAGAAACCTCATGTATTAGCTAAAAAATATTTTAGTAATACACCCACTAAATAGAAACTACTACATTAAACTATTGATCTGTTTGTTTGCTTGTATTGTAGAAATACCAGAGTATGTCAACATACTGTGTTGCCATTGTATCTGACAATAAGAAGTCAATCACCATGGAAACGACTTGTAATGGTAAATGATTCGGAAAGGGATACACCAATAATTAGTAAAATTGTTTGTTGGTTGAATTACATATTATTAGGTATTGTTATCAGGTTTATTTATACCTCCTCCTTTCTGGGACACATTTGATAAATCATTGTAGTCATCTCCTTAATCCACGATGGCTCAGAACAGACTATCTCCCTTAGGACCTCCATTAGGGACTGGCTTTGCCCATACTGTTCAAGAGTATACAGACTATATTTTATTTATCCCAAAAAAATTAGGTACTCTATATACACTAGTTCTATAAACATAGGGCAAAAAATTAAATCTTTATAAACATAATAAAAATATACCAATATATAATAAAAATATGTTAAATATTTAGTATAGGTGTAAAATCTAAATTAAATATATAAAAATTAGTAATTAATGACTGTTATTAAACCGTATGAACTAATATTATATCAAATTAAAATAAAATGTGAAATAAAATTTACATAGGAGACAAAGTCGCACTTGTTTACTAATTCAAGCAAACTAAAATCTATGATTGATGTAAAAATAGGTGAATAAGTAGTTATTGCTAACATTACGGCATGATCACTGGAGGTCTTTGAGAATAAAATTATAATAAAAAAACAAACATCACTATATTGGGGACATAAATATACTTACTACAACATTTTTAGTACCGCCCAACATACTTTTACTAAAACTATTAAATTTTATGCTTATACACAAATGAAATTGAAAATCAAAAACAATTTATATAACAAAATGTAAGTTAGAATATTGTGAGATAATCTTCTGATTTCTCAGTTTAAAAGGTTCGCTCTCTTTATAAGCAACATTTTCACTTAAATTGAATTGAATTTTTCCAATGAAAACTATCTCCATATTTGTTGATGACGTTTTTGTGGGTGAAGAGTTGTAAGCAACATTTCTTTTTTATTGAATGATGGCTCTTGATAAACCTTCATCTCGTATTAGGTACTATATAAAACTGATGTGGAATCACTCTCTGAGTCTACTAATATAATAATAATGTTCTGATGATGCAGTGACATCACTAGAAATAGTTTTCATATGTTGTGTCTAATGGAGTGATTGTTTGTGTGTATATTTTCCTCCGATATTGTAACAGGATTATGTCCATGTGGTGTAGGTGAAGTAAGAGGGTCATGATCATTCTGTCAGCGTAAAATAAAGTGAAGATCATCATAGATCATTGTAACCAAAATACGTTTTCATCAAATATGGGGATTATCTGGAGGACTGTTTGTGTGTTGATGGGAGTTCTTTGAAGAGGATTGACCCCTGTACTCTTTAACACATCAATCAATTATATCTAACAATTAAATATGATTACAATTACAATGAAGACTACTATTATTTGAAGCAAAGCAATTGCAAGGGCGGACACACAATAATAATTAGTAATCTCTTGTTTGTCGATTGAGGGTTATTATCTAAAGAAGAAAAATTAAAAGCACAATTTGAAATTTAATATTGTACTTCAAGTTTATTATTCATCAGTATACCTGATAAAGTTGTGGATGATGACTTTGTTGGTACTAGAGAAGAATCACTTTCACTGGTCACTGTAAAAAAATAAATATATAATAAATTTTTAATGTATCAGTCATGACTATTACATAGTTTAAAGGACAAATTTTTAAATACCAAAGTCTTAAGATTGATTGAAGCCCTAAATTTTAGCATAATTTTTAATTGATATAATGTATTAATAATCAGGTGATATTGAAAATAATATTTCTACAGTTATGTGTGTATTTAATAAAGAAAAACCATCAGGAATTGTAGTTCATAAATGAATAGATTAGGGGTTGTTAATATGAAGGTAGTTATTATTTCAATAACAACACGCTCTACTAGCAAGTAAGTATGTGTGTGTATGCATGTGTGTGTGTTGTGTATATTGTGTTCAACCATAATTGTTAGTTGTAGAGAATATTGGTATTATAGTACACTACTACTGTACCTGTTCAACATAAAGAAGAATATTATTGAATTAATATGTAATTATTTAGATGTACTTGAATTTGAAAAGGGCTAGATGCTATCACTATATTATATTTACTATTATACAAGGACACCAATAAATAATATTACATTAATTATAATGAGCGCAAAATGTTACTGTTATAAAAGTTTTGCTAAATAAACTCTTATGTTATAGGATGTACCTGAATGAGAAAAATGCTGAGGTTGGCAAAGGTAAAGATGATTGTAATCTCTATAATCAAAGACACAGATATCATTAAAATATACTATAGTCTTCAATTACTGACCATGTTGTAAAAGGAGCTGCAATGAGTGGTTGACCTAATAATAGGTCATTTGGTGAGGCTATTGTATAGGTCAGTTTTGGCTGATATTGTGATGTTATAATTAACTCCCTGGTGTCAAAACTTAGTAATATTGATTCCTGGATAGTATGTTTTCTATAGAGGAGTAATGTATGACATATTGTTAAGATAGTAATTAGACAATTTTCTTTAGTATACCACTCCTTTTATAATTATAGACAATAAATTATATCGCTAAATGAAACCTTTAACAGAATGATAGAAAATATAAATATGACTTGTCCTCAATGAGGTTATTTATAGTGATGAGGATCCATTCACCACATACCTTTGGATTATATCCTTTCAGAAATACTCCATTAAGATCTTTGACAGATACTCTGTACAGTAATGGAGGTCTCTTGACATCCCAGTGTGCAGTTTGATGGCCATTCTGGCTCATCCCACAATAATAGAATACTGATTGTAGTATTACTTTTTACTCTGGGATGTGGATATTATTATTACATTTTGAGAAATCAGGTGACAGGCAAATGAGAGCTAATTTTGTTTATGAAGTAAAGAACATTAAATTATAAATCTTATTATTCCTACCATTTGGTAGTGGCTGTGTTCCTGGGCTTGTGGTTTCAATGGCGGTAATGTTGTTTGCAAGATTACCATCTTGGAACACAAGTTGCATTGAATTATCATTAAAAATTATAACATGTTATTGTTTTTCTTGATTACGAATTCCAATAAAATATATACCAGTATCATCCACAGTTAGTTTAGCACTGGCTATAATCTATAATTAAATGGAGTAAGAAATTGACATTTGATAGTGTGTTGGGTTGATTGTTACAGTATTACAATTAATAATTATTAGTGGTGTCTTCAATATACTATAAACAATATTGAACAAACTAATTTCTTAAGGACTAGCTAGTACTTACTTGCTGAAAATGTATTCTCTATTTGATAAGGGACCATAACAAATAGAATCACTTTGTAGTGGTATTGGTATAATTTGAAGCGACTGGTGGTTTTATAACATAGAGACATTTCCTTAGTACATCTTCAGTTAAAGCAGATTAATTGTACCAGTATATAGTAGAGTGGAGAAAGATCGAAGACCATCAAAGGCTAAACGATAAATTGAGGTGTTATTGGAGTCAGCTGCATTGTATTCTGTCCAATACAAGAAGTCTACATAGAAACAAGAATAATAAAAGTTTTCTAAAATTTCCGTCATAAAATAGTTATACTCTAAATTAGATATGTATCATGCAACAAAAAAAAAAACTATAAAATGTGCACGAATGACTGTGCAAAACTATTTGAGACATGTATGGAATGTGGCAGTCATGTAGCATGCATTGGAAAAATACTTACCTTTCAAATGGATTAAAAGTCATCTCTACTTCTGTTGAGTATGATATACCACTCACTCTATTATAAACTAAATATATACTATTGTACATGTATTGAGTAAGTCAAACTATAAACTATAAGACGATTAAAGAATGATTGATAGAAGATGATGTAAAGTTCCTCAGCTATCCAATCATATGTCATAGCCAGTGGTTTTAATTGATAAAAAAGTATGTAGCTATAATAAAGAATAAAATCAAATAATAAAACTGTATATATAGAAAAATAGATATCATTAATACATATAATAATAGCTAAGACTTTTATTATTTAATAATACTATTACTAATATTTAATAATAGTTGAGTATGCTGAATATAACCAAAACAAAATCATAAAATTTGAGTCAACTCTATTGCTTCATAAGATTCAATTTATTTCAAAGAAATAAGGAGATACTTATTGCATAAAAATATCTGCTATAAAATTATAGTCATTATTATATAGAGTATTAAAACTAAGACTTTTATTAATAATAGTCTAGTATGATGGACTATAACAAAACAGAATTTTAAAATAGTCAAAGTCAATTATATTGCTTTATAAGATTCAATTTATTTTAAGATCTATAAAGAGACATTTATTGCATAAAATTGTTACTATTGTATAGAATTAAAGTAACTTACAGAAAGTTGTTGTGATGGATTGTCCATGTTTGACTTGATTATTGTGTACTGTTCAATAATATTATACAAATTGGTATATTGAATGTAAAATATATTTCTTGACATCTTGTCCACGTGCAATGGGAGAATGGATGTTCATTGTACTGCTTCTTTATAAGTGGTTCAGAGAGTCCAGGTGGATGTATTAATAAATGGACCTCCTTGAGCTGTGGTCATGTATAGTTCAACTGTAGGTTCATGAACTAATGAAGGTAGAAAAAGTATACAAGTATAGATAATGGTCGCAGCTCAATTATATGGAGTGTGATATGTGTGCTTCATTAGAGACATGATGACATTCTGTTATGCATATAATTATATATATTAGAGGTATGTTAATTATGCTAATTTTAATATTTGGGTTATAATTCTGACAACAGATCACATCCTATACAATTTATGAAAGTAACATTAAACCAGAACATGTTCTAGTCATCTCTTAAAATGATATGTGTGTGTGTATCTTATTGCTAAGCATTATGTATAACTGATGATCATTATAATGTTACTTACAGAATGTGCTAATTTTAATTGGTTCTGAAAAAGGATAATTAGTTCTATCACATATTCCTCTGATCTAGTAATAAAGAATTAATTAATATAGTCGTTTGTTCTCACATAAATAATAATAATAATAATAATAATATAATAATAATAATGTTTAATTTGTCTCTTACTTGTATGATGTTATTCATTGTTCTTTTCCAATGGAAATTGGAGTTCATTTATCTCACTTCTCCTCTCAAGTATTTTAAATGGATCAGATGAAGAACAAATTAAAAAAAGGACTACCCTATAAAATTTTAGATAACATCACACTCAGGTAGCATTAAATAAACAGTTTAATTTAATGAGGCAAAAGTAGCCATTTTTTTTCTATTATATCATTATATAATTGTGTTTGAAAACACTTAACAACAAACCAAAATAAAATCTTAAGAGCGAGTGGTAGACCATAATTTGTCAGTTATATATAAACTCACTTCAATAGGTAAACTTGTTCTGCATTAGCAGTGAATATCTGTACTTCATAAGAACGGATTTGTAGTGAGATGGTAGACTTGTCCCATATACTTGAGCAGGATATAATGTTTTGGTTCTTTAACAATGGATAATATACATGAGCTCTAACATTTTGAACTTGATTTTGTTTGATTTTGGTCTATTAAAATATAATAAACGATTAATTGCTTTTTAAATTAATTTACTTCATCGAGTACATGTAAGTACCCATATAGCAGCATGGGTTGTATTTACCAGTAACTATGTAGATAAGTGACAGAGTAAGTATGTTAATTCATATGTCCTTATATACATGTATGCTATATCATTATGTGAATGAGGCAAATAATTGAGTAGCCATTTTTTGCTTTTGCTACATATTGTGTTTTGAACACTTAATGACAAGCACAACTAGAATCTAAAAATAAAGTCTCTCTTCTCTCTCTCTCTGTCTCTCTCTCTGTCTCTCTCTCTCCTCTCTCTCTCTCTCTCTCTATATATATATCTTTATCATTATAATGTTATCTGATTTACCAGTAGTTCTGAAGTTGCTTGCACAACATGTATTAGTGACAGTGTTATTAACACATACAATTATACAATATGTTGTATTTGGTAGTAGAATCCAATATAGTACTGTTGTTTGTAGTGAACTCCTACAAGAGAGGATATATACAGTTAATTGATGAATTCCCTCCATAGGTGAATCATTGTTTATGAGAAATTTGGAAGATCTCTGTTTATATATCATTTCCCTAAGATACCAAATTTGGTGAATTCTTATATATAAAAACTAGTTAGCTAATGTGAGGTAATATATTTTACTTTAAAAGACTTCCTTCAACACATGATATTGTGGTTTCCCAAATTGAATTATTGTTATGAAATGTTACTTAATAATTGTATCTTGTCAGCATTATTTCTCAAGAGTTGTATTCAATATAAACGTTAATAAGTATATAGAATTGTACATTGTAATAGCTAATACAAGTTAAAGTAACTTAAAATATTATAATATATTTATGTGTATATATATATCTGCAGTATGCATGTGACCTAATGTTTCTGAGGAGAATTAAGAAAATTGGACATTGCCGAATCAGACAAGCAACCTCAGTTTACGTACCTGATTGCTCCATTATCTAATTTAAGAGTCCATCCAACAGTATAGGCCACTAATATTCCTAACTAACCACACCTATTTTCGAAAATATTAAGACATGTACATGTGAGCATTACAATCCTTCTCTTTTCATTATATAACTCGTGACCCTGAATAATTTGATCATTAGCAGAACATCTTTCGGTCTGCACTATAACGTTTTCTGTGAGATCTTAACTTATATTGTCATGTACAAACACATAAAACACATGTTTTATATTAGACATTTTTTTCTTTACATGCTGGGACCTTTTTATTATTACCCTTTATCCTTTGAACATAACTAATCTCTATTTACATCTTTTTAATCTTTTAATATCTACATGCACATGTATGGCCGGATAACACAAAGTGTTACATTATTTAAATACATGGATTCTATATATATCAAGAGAAATAATACAAGTAAAATTACAAAAGGAGTCTTACAAGTAACAAGTCTCCAATGCAGCTTCAGAAAATAGTAAGAAAATGATATTATATATTGAATGGTCAGCAACCAATCAAACGTCTCAATTGACTAAAATATTCATATATTGCACAACATTTCAACTTGGAGTCTTTTCAAGCGTGCAATAAGGAGATGACAAAATTAGAATAGATGGTGTTGTAGTACCATAAGTTATATGGTAAAATGTTGTGTGTTTTATGAATTAAAGTTAAATTGAGGTCAGAGTATTTAATAATAGGAATAGATTATCAAATAAGTATATACATTAAATATATAACTTACTGTTTGTGATATAACTAGACCAGAAGCAGGAGTCCTACTGTAAGTATATTATATAGAATTTCATCACCATTGTTCATTGTATAATAATGTCTCCATTGTACTAATACTGAAGTTGATGACTCATTTGTACTGTTGATATCTGACTGCCAATTGCTGCATGTATTCTGAAAATTAATAACATCAATATTAATTTGTAAAGCATATTTAAAACTTCTTTATCATTAATTAAGTTTTACAGATAATTGCTTGAGCTGCAGTTTGTAGAAACCACAATGACTACAGTCACTAACAATCCAATCGGAACTAGTTTGCATCTGGTAAACAAAATATTTCAAAGTGTTGTGTCTGACTGATCGAAGGAGGGACAATAGACTAGGTTTAAATAGTCCTCGTTATATGACACAAATCTATACTTCAGTTATTTGTATACACATTTACTTTACCACAACACAAAGTATGGACTTCCTGTAATGTGAATGGTTTCAGTTGTGGAATGAAGTAGGAGCACTGTGAATAACCATGTTAGTCAATGTGTGATAATCATAACATTGACAAAACTTACATATATCACCGATCAATAAAGGCGAGATAATAAACAAATACATTGTATTAGGTATTGTTATCGGGTTTATTTATAGTCCTCCTTTCTGGACATACTTGATTATCAATGTAATCAAATACATGATGACCTAGATCATGTGCCTTATGACTCATACTGTCAAGAGTACATATATTCTATTCTATCTTAAGTTAGGAATATTAAGACTATAATAGTACTCCATGAGGACCAATATATAGGGTTGGTATTACATGGCTTCAGTAAACAATAGTAATGTTATTATTATTAATTAGTGATAATGATATCATTGTCACCAATGAATCGTATCATTAATAATATGTAATGCATTACATAGTGATAACACCAAATGTAGTAATTAAATTCTATGATTGATGTGACAGGAATAAGTTATCATTCAGCATTTGTGGCCAGACTGGTAATACCAGTTTGACAACTCTACCAGGTGGTTAGAGGTTTTTAGTGAAGTATTAATTGGCAAAGAATGAGGACGTTACTTTAGTGATTGTTTGTGGATGAAGGAGTTTTGTCTCATGCGATAGGAGGCCCGTGCACCTGTGCCAATCATTTTTGTGGATAAATATAGGGATGTGTATGAGAGAGGGTTAGTTCCCACTTGGTTGACCACACTACAGGATTAGAGTACACGTTATTGTGTAGTATTTATTATAGAGATATGAAAAGTTTAAAATTTCAATCACACACCACATAGAAATTTGGAGTTTAAGTTATGTGGTAAAGGATATTTACAAGTATTCCAATGTAAATAGAAAACCTTATGTATCAGCTTAATATTTAACAAATACACCCACGGAATTAGCAAATTATATATTAGCTATTGATTATATTTGTTCTTTGTTTATTAAAATGTCAGTCTGTTTCCAATCATATCATGTTGTCTTATTGATCTATCCTTTACATCCATTATTTCATCTGAGTGTACTTCTATCTATCCATAGTCAATCACCATGGAAACAACTTGTAATGGTAATGTTGTATAATCATTCTGATATTTACTATTAAGTACTTACATAAACTAATTTTAGTTATTGTATCAACTGTAGTGATAGTGACAGTGATAGTGATGGTGATAGTGATGGTAATAGTGATGGTGCATAGTATGGTGATAGTGAGGTGATTAGTGACTGTAATAGTGATGGTGCATAGTGATGGTTAATAGTAATGTGATAGTGATGGTAATAGTGATGGTGATAGTGACTGTAATAGTGATGGTGAGTGATGGTGATAGTGATGGTAATAGTGATGGTAATAGTGAATGTGATAGTGATGGTGATAGTGATGGTGGTGATAATAGTGATGGTGATAGTGATGGTGATAGTGACTGTAATAGTGATGATAATAGCGATAGCGATGTGATGGTAGTGATCTCCGTGGTTATTAAATTGTTGGATGATTGTGAAGTAAATTGTGAATGTAATAACAACTTTGGTACATAAAAAAACACATTGAAAGTAAAAACAATATAATTATTTATTATATATTTTGAGATAATCCACCGATCGTTTAGTTACAACATTATAAGCAACATTTTAACTTAATTGATGATGATTTCCAATGAAATATCTCCCATATTTGTTGATGACGTTATTTGTGTGGTTGAAGAGTTATAAGTAGCCTCTTTTTTAATTGAATTGATTGCTCTGATAAACCTTCATCTCTATTTGGTACTGCTGTGGAATCACTCTGGTGGTCTACTAACATAATAATATTGTTCTGATGATGCAGTGACATCACTAGCAATAGTTTTCGTATGTTGTGTCTAATGGAGTGATATTTGTTCTTATCGTCCTCTGATATTGCAATAGAATTATGTCCATGTAATATGGGTGAAGTAAGACGGTTGGGAGCATTAATATTATCAGTATAATAAGTGGAGGATCGTCATAGCTCATTGCATTGTCAACAAATGTTAGGTTAGTTGATAGTACTTTTGTGTCTGATGAGTTGAAGAAGGTTGACCTTTATTCTTTAACGCAGCAATACCTAACAATTATTATTACGGTATACGGTTTCATAATGGTTATTAATATTAGTGCAGAAAATGATGCTCCTATAATCATTGACATAGCGGTCGTGGATTGAGAGTCGGTTCCTAGAGGAATCCCAAATATTCAAAAAAGTATTGAATATATTACCTGATTTAGACATTGTTGATGATGACGGTAATATAAAAGAGATACTCTCAGAGTCACTATAATAAAATAAAAGATTAATAGAAATGAATTGTTCTGAAATTGATGCAGTTAATGAATAAAAAAATACTGTAAAATAAATACTATAATATTTTAATAATAATAATAATAATAATAATATTATTATTATTATATGTTTTTAAACAAGACTTAGATATGTGTACTATGGAATTTACAATTAAGTATATGCTAAGCAACTTGTAAGACTTTCTTTTATTTACCACTCACTAGAAACAGTTAAGCAGCCAGTTAAAGATATAGATGCAGAGGAGACACGAGGAATGATGTCTACAATAAAGGACAATGTAGTCATAATCAGTGATCATAGTTCTGATTGCCTTATATCATTAATATAGTACATGTCTTCAATTACTGACCTTGTTTGTAAAGGAGCTACAATGAGTGGTTGACCTAATAATAGATCATTTGAAGATGATATTGTATAGTCACAGTTTTGGCTGATATTGTGATGTTATAATTAACTCCTGATGTCAAATTAGTAATATTATAACAAATCTATAATAGTTTCCCTGTAATATATATAAGGTTCAAGAATAGATAAATGAATGTTTTTCCACAAATTTTAGATGTATCCAAAGTACAATGCAATATTTTTGTCAAGAATTATGGCAGACAACTGATATTTATTAATTCTATAATGATATTCCAATAGCTAATGAGGTGTTCTTATTCCTTCACTACAGTATTAACATTACCTTAGGATTATATCCAGGCACAACTGCTCCATTGGAATCATTGACATATACTTTTATACAGTAGAGGAAGTCTTGATATCATTTGACTAGAGCAAGCTGATGGCCATTGTGGTTCATCCCATGTAATAGAGAATATTAGTTGTAGTATGACTGATCGCTCTTGGACGTGGACGATTATCAATGTTTGAGAAGTCCAGGTGACAAGCACATGATAGCTAATATAATAAAAAAATATTGCACTTAACCTTTACTGATTTTTGCTATATTCATTTTGAGTTCAGGAATGTAGTTACAATGGCTTACATGGCAATGACTGTGTTCCTGGACTAGTAGTTTCAAAGTTTAGTGATGCTATTGATTTGTGTACTTTGTGTTGCTTGGATTGCCTTCAAATGGATAATATATTAATTGTGCAGTATTACTAGTTCTAATTCAGTCAAATAAAATACCAGTATCATCAACAGTTAAACTTAGCGTCCTGAATATCTGAGAAGAACACAATTACTGATTTCAGAAATATAAAGAAAACTTACTTTTCAAAAAACATTTCATTGTAATGAATATGGACCAAAACAAATATTATCATCATCTTCTCTATAAGGTTTTGACATAATTTGAAGTGGCTGACGATTTATAAAATAAAGACAGTTCCTTAATACATCCTCTGTTAGAGCAGATGTAAGACTACCATTATAAAATAACAAAGAGGGATGGTGACTCCTGACTTTAAAGTCTAAACGATAAAATTGAACTGGGGGAATTAGCTTGTGTGAGGATTCAGTCCAATGTAGGAGTCTAATAAAGAAATAAGAAATGAGGACTTGCATAAAAAATAAAATAGGAATTAGACAACATATTAAGTGATAATATTTACTACACTCTTACCCTTCAAAAGGGTTGATAATTATCTCTACTTGTAGTGAGTTGTAGTCTGTTTCTTTGCTTCCTTCATAGATAGTTTTTTAAAATCTATTTCCAAATTTCGATCATTCAAACTAATTATTCTGAAATGATCATTATCTATATTTCCTCCAACAATGTAGAGTTTTTGAGCTATCCAATCATAGTCATAGCTACTGGTCTTAAATTGGTTAATGTATACAACTAAAGAAGAAAGGAAGCACATATAAGAGTAAAATTAACACTTACATACCTATAAATCTTATATAGTACCAGTTGAAGGCAGCCATACAATATTGCATAGTATAAAAAATGGTTGACCCTTGACCTTTAAATTAATTATAAATGATTTCAATTTCAACAAGCTTGAATTTATTTGTTCAGGTCATTTTAATGTATTTCATAATGTAAATCATATTATTGTAGATATTATTAGTTTTTTGTATTTCGTATGGTAACATCTACTTTTACAATTTATATACCAATGATGTATTAATGTATTTAAATATAATAAAAGAAAACAAATAATTAACTTTGTTAAAAAGTGTTTGTTATTATTTACCTCTTCTGATTGTAATGGATTATCAATTCTGACTTTATCACTACATACTGTCTTTGTTCTGACATTTCTTTGACATGAAATACATGTCTTCTTTCTTTTGTCTAGTGCAATTGGAACATTTATATTTGTTTGTTTAGATTCCATATAGTATTTGAGAGGATCCAGGTGGATGTACCAAGTACTCTCCCCTGCTTGTGATGTAGTCATATAAGTTAACTGCAGGTTTATGAGCTAAATGAATAATTAAGTCAACTGCAGACTCATGAAACTAGAATGAATTAATTAATAAAGAGGTTATTGTATTTTGAGTAAGTAATCACAGGATTGTTTATTGCTTGGTATTTGACTCACAGAATGTACTAATTTTGATAGGTTCTGATAAGGGTATTGTTTTCTAGTTGTTGTCCCTCCACCTAATAAAATAAGAATTATTTAATTTATAATACATCATTAATATATACTATTAACCTGTACAATGTAGTCAGTATTATTTGCTAATGGAAAGTAAAGTTCATTGTTATTGTTTCTTATCTCAATTGTTTTAAATGGATCAGTTCGAGATAAATTAATAAAAGGACTTCCCTATTGATGAAGTATCATGATATATAACTAATACAAAGGATTTTAGAGGAAAACATTTACAGGACTACTTTTTGCACATGGAATATAAACTAAACTAATGAAGTTTATGTCATACTTACTTTAATATGTAACTTGTCAGCATCAGCAGTAATATCTGTTACTTCATAAGAATTAGGTCGTAGTGTAGAAAGGTAGACTTTTCCATATTACTTGAGCTGATATAACACTTTTGGTTATTTAACAATGGATAATATACATGAGCTCTAACATTTTCTGAACTTGATTTTGTTTGATTTGTCCTACTAGAAGACATTAGAATGAAATATATATCATAATAGTTTGATTTAGTCTATAATTACTTAATATAATGGTTACAATAGTTATACTTTGAATGTGGTCATCTAATAATACATGACTGGTCACTCGCATAATGACAGACAGACTTTAGTAAAGAAGTTATGAGTTCTACTGTATTATTAATAACTATATATATATTGTCCAAGAGAAGACAAATGAATAGCTACAATAAATGAGTACTATGTAGAGTAGTAACAATGTTTACTAAATTTACCAGTAGTTTTGAAGTTCTTGGCACAACATATATTATTGACAGTGTTATTAACACATACAAGTATACAATATGTAGTATTTGGTAGTAAATATACCAATATTGTGCTGTTGTTTTTAGTGAACTCCTACAAGAGAGGAAATATAGAGTTAATATCACATTTACCTAGCATGGTTTATAGTTTTGGTTCCCCCCCCCCCCCCCCCCCACCCCCCCCCCGCATGGTTATTATATTATTAAATTACTGTTTTTATTACATATCTTGCCAAAGACACCAATTAAAATCATATATTTGGTAGTGATAAATGCAATCTCTTAATAATATACAAAAATCTTGACTGTTGACATATCACAAGTATTCATAACATTTACAGCCACATGGACTTTATTGTCAGTGTAAGGCTGACCATGAAGTGATCCTACTTTTGCTAAAAAAAATATAACACATATCATATGAAGATTATACGTGGAATAATGACAAGTTTCCATGTACAAAGCTATCGAAGCTGCATGAGTTTACAAAAACAAGACATATACATATACCATTATCAACCATTTATTTATTAACTGTAAAAATTTAAAAGACTTCGAAAATAGCACATGTGCCATAAATATATCATTTAAAAAGACGTTATTCATTTCAACCAAAGCCTTGGTTACCATAGTTTTCATCAAAGTGTACGTATTGAAATTATAGTTACAAGTCTGTTCATATCATCTATACATCACATTCCCTTAGAGAACCATTATATAACTATGGTTTGTATGCTGTACTGTCTTACAATTGTAAATGAATTTTTTCATAAGTTAATGAAAAGCTATATAATAACTTATATGATTTTTTAATTAATCATTTCAAAAAAGATTGGATTATCAATTAAAATTATAATAGCTTACTGATGCATCATTTGAACCAGTTCTATTATAAGTTATATTATATATAACTTCATTCTCTGATTGTCTTTTGGTTAGACCACCTTGACTACATTATCATTAGTTGAGAGACCATTATTCATTATATAGTGTTTCCATTGTACTAATACTGAAGTTGATGACTCGTTTGTAATGATAATATCTGACTGCCACTTTGAATTACTGCACCATATTCTGGAAATTAATAACAAACAATATTAATTGTAAAGCATCTATAAAACTTACTCTATTTTTTGATAGATTTGTACATACAGTTCCTTGAGCAGCAAATTATAGAAGTATTATTATCACAAATAATAGTACAGTCTTAAATACTTGCAACATCTCTTTATTGGTATAAATGAGTTCTGAACGGAGAGTAGTAGGCTACTATTAAATAGTGTTGCTACACTTATATATATATTATACACACTAGACTTCCTGTGATATTGAGTGGCTTCAGTTGTAGAATAGACTAGGTGTGGCTTTGAGTAACATTTGTTACATCTCTCTTCATACCTAATGTACACAACAATGACAACAATAATAATTGAGGTATGTATAATTAATTAGGTATTGTTTTACTTACCTAAGTCATATCTGGAACACACTAGTACTGATGTTATCATCACAAGACTACATACACACACATTTATAGTTTTGTCAAATGCATACCTTGGATTGCTGACATTTCAATATGCCACAGGTATTAAGAGACTATACTCAACAGTACTATATGCTTATACTGGTCTAACAGAACTACTACCACTAGTACTACTGAGTTGATAGAACACCTCATAACCAGCTACTCCTGACACAGATGACCATGGCCAGACATACTTTACTAAGGCTATCTTTCAACAATAGTTTTATGAATCAATAAAACTATTGTCTTTGAAAGATAGCTTAGTAAAGTATATCATTTCTCTTTAAATTAGATTTTTTTTGAAAATTTATAAAAAATTTCTTATGTTCAATACATGACTCTTAACATAAATTAAAATGGTGATAAAACTTGAATTTCAAATTTAAAAAAAAGTATAAAAATGTTTCATTTTCAATTTTGCATGTCACATTTTGATTAAATATTTTAGTGTGTATAACATGAGCAATTTAAAAATTTATTTTTCAATGGAAGCATATACACTATTGTCATCAGAAACTCTATGTCCAGAGTTCTCAAGTTCAAAATAAGTGTGGTCAGAATGCGTTTGCTCTCGTCTCTCTAATTCAAAATATAAATGTCCCCCACCTGATTGTGGAACATCTGTTGAAGGGGCACTAGAACAACCGTTAGCATCACGTTGTTTCAGTTCAAAGTACAGTCTATTATCTCTTCCCTCATTGTTCAATTCATGAGGGTTTGTATTGCTTCCTGCACAATGCCCTTGAGGCTCAAGAACAAAATATGGGTTTTCTGGTTTAGGAACTGAGAGCTGTCATCTGGTAATTGTTGTTGTGATCCGGATATATGGCCAGGCTGGTAATACCGGTCAGAGGAGTCTAACCGGGTGGCAGGAGTTTTGGTGAAGTACTAATTGGCAGAGAATAAGGACTTGCTTCATTGATTGCCGTGGGTGAAGGAGTTCGTCTTATGGGATAGGAGGCGTTACAGATGTCGATCATTTTTTTGTGGGTGGATACAAGGATGTGTATGTGGGAGGATTAGTTCCCCCTTTGTTGGCCACACCCACAGATTAGAGTATACAGTTGTATCTTCTACATTTGATGAAGCAACTGTTGAGTAAACACGTGGTGTATGTCCAGTTTCCAGTTGATGATTCAGAACTTGATAACTGTGTTGGAATTTCATACTCTCGTGGTAAAGATGGTGTAGCTTTACTTGACCCAACACTAGATTGGTATTCTTGTAAAGAATCAGATGGTATAGCATATGGCTGGACAGAGGCCACCTAAATTAGCAGCAGGTGTATTTGATTCGTAATCTGGTTCTACTTGTATGACAGGATGATTGACAGGTTTTCGGGTATATCGTCGAGGACCATTGTTCTGTGCTTGCTGTTCAACGTGACCATTAGTTCTGTGATTAGATGTTAGTCGATCTATTGACAAAGTTCCTTTCTTCCTTCTATAAAAAGAAGAAGAGTAAGTCTATGACAATGAAGACTAGGACTTTAATGGAATGGTAAACATATTTAGAAGAGAATAACTCAAAATTTGAAATGCAGTGTAGAATTTTCAACATTTATTATTTAGTGATATGAAAAATTAAAAATTTCAATTACACCCACATAGAATGTAAATATTGTACTAATTTGGAGTTAAGTTATGTGATAAAGGACATTTATAAGTATTCCCAACATAAATAGAAAACCTCATGTATTAGCTTAATATTTACAAATACACCCACTAAATAGAAATTATATATTAGCTATTGATATGTTTGTTTGGTTGTTTATTAAAATCTCAGTCTGTTTCTAATCATATCATGTTGTCTTCATTGATCTATCCTTTACATCCCTTATTTCATCCAAGTGTCCTTCTATCTATCCATACATCTCTCACTATAATTATCTTTCTATTAATCTATTAGTCTATCTTTGTTTTTATTTACTACATACCTCTTCATACAGATTACAACTGTCATAATTATATAAACGAAATTAAAATAAATATGATAGCAACAACAGCTCCAGAGACTCCTCCAATTAGTGTAGTACTTAAAGGCTCAGCTGGATCTGTAAAAAATCAATAAAGTACACATACACACACATAGATACACAACAACAACAGCAACAATACAACAATAACAACAACACATATTGTGTGATTTATTTATCTCACATTCTAGTTTATTATTTTAAACATAATATATGAAACTCAATTCTCAGTATTTTACTATTTATTATTCTCTTATCTCAAAATATAATGTTGTTATGTACTAATGTTGTTGTATATACTAATAAGTATATATATAGTTATAGTTAGTTCTTAGTCAGTTAGTCAGTTCCTTTATTTTCTTAGTAAGTGATCTAAAGCATCAGTGATGACTGTACACTTAAATACCTGGGGGCGGAGTGGAGGAGATGGTGAATGTATCGTAGAAGAAACAGAGGACATTGTATCTGAAAATTGAGAGTAACAGGAAATCAATCACTATGGAAACAACTTCTCTATTGCTAAGGTTCTACATGCTAATAGTTCTAATAAGTACTTACATAATCTAGTTACGTCAACTGATAGTAATAATGATGGTAATAATGATGATAGTGATGCTGATCGCAGTGGTATTACATTGTTAGATGATTGTGGAGTAAAATGTGATGGTGACAATTGTGATGGTGATGATTGTGTAGGCGATTGTGATGTTAATGATAACAGTATTGAAGATGTAAGGCGAGTAAGGGATGTCACTGAAGCAGAACAAACAAAAAAAAGGTGTTGTGTAAATGAAATAAAAATAATAAAAAATTAGTAAAATAAATATTTTTCATTCATACACTCACTTAATGTAGACATAGTCATATGAGGTACAACGTCTACAATAAAGGATAATTCATATAGTATCTAGTATATTAGCTGACCTTGTAATGGAGCTGCCATGAGTGATTCCCCCAGAAGTAGATCAGTTGAAAATGATACAGTATACTCAGTTCTAGCTGATACCGAAATGATGTAGTTAACTCCTGATGTTTAAAGTAGTGATATTAACAAATCTGTTATGTGTTTAGCTGTAAATGTAGACAGAGACAGAGCATATTACAAACTAGCAATACTAGATATTGACCAATGAAGGGTGGTTGATATTTAGACAATAACAAACCAATGAAGGGTGGTTGATATTTAGACATAACAAACCAATGAAGGGTGGTTGATATTTAGACAATAACAAACCAACGAAGGGTGGTTGATATTTAGACAACATAAATACAACAAGCATCACACAAAAGTTGGTGGTATACTTTTGTTCATTAGAAGCTTCCATGCCTATATTTTCTATTAAATTTTTATGAGTTTAAATATTACCTTAGGATTGTATCCAGGCACAACTTCTCCATTGGAATCATTGACATATACCCTATATAGTAGAGGAGGTCTTGATTGACTAGAGCAACCTGATGGCCATTGTGGTTCATCCATGATAATAGAATACTGGTTGTAGTATTACTAACCACTCTTGGGTGGGACGATTGTCAATATTTGAGAAGTCAGGTGACAAGCACATGATAGCTAATATAATAAAAAATATTGCACTTAACCTTTACTGATTTTTTGCTATTATTAATTTTGAGTCCAGTAATGTAGTTAGAATGACTTACATGGCAATGGCTGTGTTCCTGGACTAGTAGTTTCAAAGGTAGTAATGCTATTGATTTGTGACATAATAGTTGCTTGATTGCCTTGAAATTGATAATATTTAAATTGTGCAGTATTACTAGTTAGTAATTCCAGTCAAATAAATACCATTATCATCAACAGTTAACTTAGCGTCCCGAATATCTGAGAAGAACATAATTACTGATTTCAGAAATATAAAGAAAACTTACTTTTCAAAACATTTTCACTTAATGAATATGGACCAAAACAAATATTATCCTCATCTTCTCTATAGGTTTTGACATAATTTGAAGTGGCTGACGATTTATAAAATAAAGACAGTTCCTTAATACATCCTCTGTTAGAGCAGATGTAAGACTATCATTGTAGAATAACAAAGATGATGGTGACTCCTGACTTAAGTCTAAACGATAAATTGAACTGGGAGAATTAGCTTGTGTTGAGGATTCAGTCCAATGTAGGAGTCTAATAAAGAAATAAGAAATGAGGACTTGCATAAAAATAAAATAGGAATTAGACAACATATTAAGTTTAACTATAATCTTACCCTTTGAAAGGGTTGATAATTATCTCCACTTGTAGTGAGTTGTAGTCTGGTTTCTTTGCTTCCTTCATAGACAGTTTTTAAATCTATTTCCAAATTTCGATCATTCAAACTAATTATTCTGAAATGATCATTATCTATATTTCGTACAACAAATGTAGAGTTTTGCAGCTATCCAATCATAGGTCATAGCTACTGGTCTTAAATCGGTTAATGTATACAACTAAAGAAGAATTGAAGTATTATATATAAGAGTATAATTAATAATTAATTAAATTAATAAAATTAATGTGTAAATCTTTATATAGTATCAGTTGAAGGCAGCCTTACAATATTGCACAGGGTAACTTGCCAGAAAATGGGTTGACCTTTGACCTTTAAATTAATTCTAAATGATGTCAATTTTAACAAAGTTTGAATTTATTTGTTCAGGTCATTTTAATGTTTTTATAAAGTGAGTCAGATTATTGTAGGTATTACCTAGTTGTTGTGTTCATATGGTAACATATACTTAACATTTATATACCAAAGATGTATTAATGTATTTAAAATATAATAAAAGAAAACAAATAATTAACTTTGTTAAAAATTGATTACTATTGTTTACCTCTTCTGATTGTGATGGATCATCAATATCTGACTTTATCACTACATACTGTCTTTGTTCAGACATTTCTTTGACATGAAATACATGTCTTCTTCTCTTGTCTAGTGCAATTGGAGGACTTATATTTGTTTGTATAGATTCAGTTAATATTTGAGAGGATCCAGGTGGATGTACCAATACTCTCCCTGCTTGTGATGTAGTCACATAAAGTTCAACTGCAGACTCATGAGCTAAACAAATTAATTAACAAAGTGATTATGTATTTTGAGTAAGTAATCACAGGATTGTTTATTGTTTGGTATTTGACTCACAAATGTACTAATTTTGATAGGTTCTGATAATGAGTACTGTTGTCTAGTTGTTATCCCCTCTCACCTAATAAAATAAGGAATTATTTATTTATAATTACATCATTAATATATACTATTACCTGTACAATGTAGTCAGAATTCTTTGCTAATGGAAAGTAAAGTTCATTGCTATTGTTTTCTCATCTCAATTGTTTTGAATGGATCAATTGGAGATAAATTAATAAAAGGACTTCCCTATCAAGAAAAAAATAATTTTTTATACACAATATATGATATTAAGTTTTATGAGCTCACACACATATTTTATGACTAAACCTAATAATTTAAATCATAGACATAATTCTTTTGTAGAATCTTATTTGTTAAGGGTGATATTCTGATCAACATTTTAGATTGCAATTAATTTCCTCTTAGATTGGGAAATAAAATCATATTAAAATCCTATGAATATAGAATTGGAAATGTTGTCTTTCTTAAAGTTTCTATTCTTTAAATGTACTTACTTCTATTGGATTATATTAGCATCAACAACGAATATCATGTTATAGGTATTAAATTTAAACTCTTTTTTATCCAATATTTACATTATGAAACGATACATAATTCTTAGCTAACCAGCTTAGATAATTGAATAAGACATTTCAAATTTATAAAAAAGTAGTTTACTAGTTATTATAATTACTAGTTATTATAATTACTTTAATATGTAACTTGTCAGCATCAGCAGTGAATATCTGTACTTCATAAGAAGTAGTTCCGTAGTGTAGATGGTAGACTTTTCCATATTACTTGAGCTGATATAACACTATGTTGTTATTTAACAGTGGATAATATACATGAGCTCTAACATTTTGAACTTGATTTAGTTTGATTAGTCCTACAAGAAGATATTAGAATGAAAGTACAATAATGTAAAAACTGTTTTGTAGATCAATTCACTAGAAATAACATTCCATAATAATAATATATATATATATATTCTGAAATGGAATGTTATTTCTAGTGATTTGCTCTACACCATGTTTGCGACCTTTTAAAACTGTAGAGGTTGAAAAAACCTACTAAAATATTAGTACAAGTGTCCTGAACCGAAAAGGGTGCTCTTATTTCATGCATTTGTTTAGTAATTAGGAAGTCAGAGTTTAGAGCTTAATATCATAATCTATGCTTTACTATGTAATCTATAGTTAAAGCATGGTGATGCATGTATCATGTGATTACCATGTGATGTGGAGTTATGTTAATATCTTATGATCTACATGTGACAAATTAAATGTCAAAATGATTGACATGTGATGTGGATCTACATTAAATATCATGTGATTGACATGTGACAAAACAAACGTCAAAATGATTGACATGTGATGTGGATCTACATTAAATATCATGTGATTGACATGTGACAAAACAAACGTCAAAATGATTGACATGTGATGTGTGATCTACATTAAATATCATGTGATTGACATGAGAGAACATGTTGAAAAACAAATGTCAAAATGATGACACAGAGATTATTTTATAATTATATACACAAGGCAGGAAGAACAATAGTAAACACCTCTTATATCGACAGTATAAAGGAATCTTTATTTAGTAATGTATTAGACATTATTATGACATTATAGGTACTTACCTAAACTGATAACATCAGTTATTAACAATAAATAATAAATACTACAAGTCCATTAAACATAGAGTAGCAGAATTTCCCATACAGGTCACCAACTGCATGGTACAGTTATTATAAACAAACTACTTATTGAATACACTATTAACTACATGGATAACACTAATATTTCTAACAATGTGTTGTAGACACATGCTCTAATAAAATTAATCAATCCTTTTTATTTAAATTACAGTCCACAAGATATGAAAGTACTTTTCCAGGGAGATTTTGTTACTAACAGAACATCACACATGTAAGACTTTTAGATAGACACAGACCTGGGCTTACTCCAAGTCATTTTTCTCATAACACTGAACAGTACCAACCACAACAATGATCTTGCAATCTATCTAACTTCAGTGATAACCAAATTAGCTAAGCCACCTGGCTGTTGACAATTCAATGAGTATACATACTTTTCCTAGATTTACCAGTAGTTCTGAAGTTCCTGGCACAGCATGTATTATTGACAGTGTTATTAACACATACAATTATACAGTATCCAGTATTTGGTTGTAGATATACTAATATTGTACTGTTGTTTGTAGTGAACTCCTATAAGAGAGGAAATATAGAGTTAATATATATGAAAATACAAATAATAAATCAGTCGTATTGATATTACAGATTATTTTTATATTAATTTTTTGATATAATCTTGTTCTTATGTATGTGCCTGATTGTTAATATGTCTATATCTCAGCCTAACATGAACCTTGTTACTCTCATACCCAGATGTTCAGTGAAGGCCTGGGTATGAGGCTAAAGCTTTGTCTACCTGTGATATGTGTCATTGTTAGATCATTTGTGTCATTGTTATAACATTTTGTGTTCATTAAAAGTGACCAGACTTCCTTTATTGAATTAATAATGGCAGACTGATCATAATGAAAGTTAACTTTTATCTTCCTTTGTAACGTGTTATAATAATGTTATCAACTAGACATCATGTCATATTTAATTAATTATAATTCCCTTAACAATATGCCAACCATTATTACTCATGCTTTGTTGACTTGAAATAAGTAAAGATAATAATTAGTAATTATTACTATCTTATTATTAATTATTTTAATTATATCATTTAATAAATTGATAAAGCTTTGAGTTTATTGGTCATATTAATTTATATCTAGTTTATATAGTAATTGAATATTTTAAAAAAAGATTGGATTATCTAACAAAATTATAATAGCTTACTGTTTTTTGTGATGAACAGAATGACCAGTCGTAATATATGTTATATTATATGTAACTTCATTCTCTGAATGTCTTTGGTTAGACCACCTTCTCTACCATTATTAATAGGCAAGACACCATTGTTCATTGTATAGTGTCTCCATTGTACTAATACTGAAGATGATGATGACTCATTTGTAATGATAATATCTGACTGCCAATTTGAATTACTGCACATCTATTGAAAAGAAAAATATTAAATAATAAAATGATTTCAACTAACAATAATATTTTTAGCTAAACAATAGGTTTCATGTCTTTAATTTTAGTTATAAACAATTAATTTCCGATCTGATTAAAAAAAATGCTAGCAACTGGTTCCTATAACTAAAAGATGCTAATGTTCCTATAACTAAAAGATGCTAATGTTCATTTAAATAGTAGCTGTTTCCTATAAAATAAAAGATGCTAATGCTTTCTTTTAATATTTCTGTCAATGTCACAATAATACCATTTGATAATATATACAATATTCAATTTATTTAATATATACTGCAATTATTTTATTATTTATTATAATGTCAAATATAACACAAACCAAATTACAATAAAAGAAATACAGTCACTGTGTCTGTATTATACATGGTACATCAAGTGACAACAACTTTCATTTATCACCTCCAAGTGATATTAAATGTATAAAGACAAAATTTTCATAGCATAAATTTTTTTATTGCTTTGTGATTAAAAATACAATGAGAATATTTGACTGATCCTCAAATTTTATTCAGATTGTCCACAAAAAATTGAAGTTGTATAAGTAATAGACCACAATTTATATACATCGTCATTTTGGAACCACTATATCATGATTGTCAACATGGGTTACAACCTGTTGTGTCTTTGTACTTTATTAAGAAGACAAAAGTAACCGATCAAGCCAAGTGGGACCAAAATTAGCTCACCTTCTAAACAAATTCCTTTATAATTATAGACTATTTTGACAAGCTGCCAAATTGTTTTAGCCTCTAGAAACTCGTAGGTTTCTCTCCATACTAATATATTACTAATATAATTATATGTGTGGTGTTTACAAATCTTATGAGATCACAGCATGGTATAAGGCTTGGTTTATTTAACAATTTATTGCCTTTGGTGGTCAGTTGTATGCAAATTTTGCAGCCATAAGTTAGACAATGAAGCCATGGGGGGAGGAAGTAGAGCCAGCCACAGCCTGAGATTACAGTAGGTGAATTAAGCATATACAGACAATGAAAAGGTAGTCAGATAGTGCTTTGTACAGGATACTGTTGATACACATTTTGTTCAATTTTTGGAAGCAATACTTAGAGCAAGAAGCATAGTAGAAATTTGCTCTGGGTAGGCTAACTTTAAAAATTACTTTAGAGCAATGAATATCATGTCTTCCAGTTCACTTTTATTGAGGATTTAATATAATTGAAGTGATGCCAAAAGATTTGTTAATATTCTATATATCAGTGGTTTACTTAACATCTGTTATTTTATCAAATATAATTATGGAATTAAAAGTTTGTATGCAAACTAAAATGATGTGTGTTTACATTGGAGCAACGTATATTGAACAAATAGTTGATATAATCAATAACTTGTTTGCAAGCTCCCATTTCATATGGATAACGATGGTGAGCGATTATATATATATGTATATATGTATTCTCTTAAATAGTTCCTATAAAGACTCTACAAATAAAGAGATACAATTTACTTATTGCTGTCCTTTATTTAATGTATTCTTAATAAGCAAAGCCTTAACTTAATCCTTAATTATTAGCAAAATATTAAACGCACAGATAACAAATTTTGTACTTCATAAGGTTATGCATAATTCTTAACTAAGATATCTATTCATCAAGTCTGTTCTTTATATTTTGAGTATTTGAATTCAATTAAGATTTAAATGTAATTTAATTGAATTCAAATATTCGAAATATAAGGAATAGAATCTTTTTAGATTAAGTAGATCATAAAATGACTATTGTATGACACAGAGGAGGAATGCTTTATGAACAATATCAAATAATACTGTCTTACTTGCATCTCTTTCACCAAATGCTACACATATAATATGATTACAACAGAAATAAACATGAGATCCTATAATACATAGCTTGTTGTTTAGTTGTTACAATAATATTTAGGATAAGCATAACATGTTTATAATTAATGTAACAACTACTCATTAACAATCAATTTACAAAGCTTTGTCACTTATTAGTAAATTATTGTAAATTTCCTGGCACCTTTTCTAATACAATTGATATTCTTTGTATCATGAACAGACTACAAACATATCAGTTTATATCATATATAAATTATACTGATATAAGTTGATTCTATACAGAACTAGTTAATAACAGCAAATGACAATATATATATGTTAATAGTTAATCATTAAGACACAGTACTAACTAGTAAATCATTCTCACTATGAGACTAAAATAACTGCTAACTAACTCAATGCAACAAACTTGGTATTTTTTCATCAACTATGAGCTGTGATAACTCATTTAAAACATTAAAAAACATTTGAGTTGATCTTATCATCAATCATTAACCTCATAGTTATACCTTGTATCCAAACATAGTGAGAACATGGCATGATATAATATCTACTTACAACTTATGTTGACACAATTAACAACATTATATACTAATTATATACTTTAGACCATACAAGTTGTATATAGTCCTCATTCTAACTAATTGTTTACTGCATATTTTTATAATTGAAACTATTTTAATATGCACTTTCAGTTTTTCACTTACAGCTAGAATATTTATAATTTAATTAAAACTTTATTAAATTTCAAAGATGAATATCAATCTTTCATTACATGCAGGAGTTGTATAAAAGTATAAGTAGTAACATAATTTGTTGTAGATGAAAAAAAATCTCTTGTTTTATTAGAGGTGGTAAATATTCTGATTAATCAGTAATTGTGAACAAGGCATCTAATTTAGTGCTAATTCTATAAACTATTTAAACACCTCTAAGATATGACTAGTGTGTTTTTAGTTATAGCAACTTACAAAAGTGAGTAAAATAGTAAACTTACGTGATCATCTCCAGCTAGATTTGTACAGTGACTTCCTTGAGCATCAGTGGTAGAAACTACTATTACTATTAATAGTAGTGCTGACTGAAATATTTGCATCTTCACTGTATAAAAGTGTGACAGAGAACGTGCTGGAGAGTAGATAGCTATAACCGAAAGTCGATAGTTATTATTTTGACCATTAAAGAACTGAGCTCAGCTCTTTTCAATAGTACAGACGGTTTTCTATGGCTGCATGCGGTCTATTAATAGGATGGTGAGACACTTATTTGTCATCCTGTCTGTGCTATATATGGACATGAGAATGTTATAATATAAATAGCTTTGTCTGTGTGTGTTTTTAATTAACTGTATTTAGATATAATATAATAATTATAATAATTAAATTAATTATAGTTATCTTGTTATCATCTAAGTAAAAATTTCAAGCTCTCTCTCTCCCTCTCTCTCTCTCTCTATATATTATATATTGTTACATGTGTTGTCAGATTGTTACAGTGTAGGAAGAAAAGTCGGTTAGGGGAAAGGGTGGTGCTAAAATTTGTGCATTCATTTTTCGTTGTACATGCATTTATAGTCCCTGGCAGAAATTCAATACTTCAATGTGAGATTAATACTATACCCTAGACCCTAATACTTTGGAATATAACTGTATTAATTTTGTATTAAAGTATGGCTTTTTTTTCTGCTGGAACTCTAGGCAAAGCTTTCATTTTTAGATGATGACGATGTATTACGTAATGTTTTTTTTTAATATAGGGCAACCATTGTGATCATTGACACTAGCATGACCAGACACTCAAATAATAGAGAGCTTGTAATTGTAAATTGACAACTAAGTAGACTATGTTACTTTATATCGAAGATTTAGATGCTATAGATTTTAAAACACGACAGATGTGATGTATCGCAAAACATTATTAACGCGCGTTACGGTGCATATACGTATAATATAATTTTTTACGCGTAATACGATAACTACAATTAGAACAATATACGGCCGGAAGCGACATGACCTGGCCTCATTTCGAGGTGTGGAGGATGATCTTGAGTCTAGGAATGGCAAGCACTCTATTGTGTTGACAGAGTATTAGCCTTCATTAGCAATCTTCATAGCCTGAAGAAGTCATTTTATTGCTGCGATCGGCACTAATCGGCCAGGCCGATCATTGTTCATATAGTTGGAAAGAGTATTTGTTGTAAGCGTTTAGCGTTGTTGTTCGTCTGCTTCCAAAAGTGCTGGACAGTTTGGTAAACAATACTTTCTCCTGTGTTCCTTTGGTCCTGTGTGACCTGTTCGGCAGTTAGTATCAAGTAGTGAAGAAACTTTGCGAAGATAAACAGTAATTCGGCAGAGAATTTGAGACGTAAACAAGTATTTTATTTATAGTTTGTGGTTAGTTTGATGCCATTAGTCAAGCTAGCTTGTGTGTTGTGTACTATAAGTTAGAAAGTAGCATTGGGTAGTGCTGTTAGACCCTACCCAATGCTATGATTTTTCTTTCTCCCTAGCTTCACTTTCTATCCATTTTGTCTGACCACAGAAGGAAAAGCAACCCTCAAAGAAAAAAAACCTGAGCTGAAATAATCTATTCATAGACTAAACTAGGTTGTTACCTGAGTAACCACACCGACCTACCAATCCAAAGGAAAAGATTTATACTAAAAAAAACAAAGCAAGGGAAAACTATTTCTTGAATAAGACAGACTTAAAGACGATTGAAAAAGAACCATGGGTTCTTGGAGAACATTGTTTCTACTTACTTTACTTGGGTCAGTATTTCATGCTACAGTTAGTCAAGAGGTAAGAATGATAGTTACTATAATTATTAGTGAGATTATCTCCATATGTCTAACTCCATTGGACTTAACTGTAATAATACATCATGTGACTTATTATCATGTCCAGCGTGTAATATTTTTGATACTGTTTTAGCGCTATATCTTGTTACTTTTCTATGTAATGTGTTAATGATTTAACATTTTATTTCAGTATGTCCATTTCATTGTAACACACCACACTCCTTGAGCTTATCATGATAGATAGTAAGAAATATTTTGACTAAGTCAGTCGGTTTAATTCTATAAGATTTCATCTCTATAGTGGTCACTGACCTTGGTAATGAGGTGTCCTTGGTATAGAGTTTAAATAAATAGTACACTATAGTATTAGTATGGGACTTGACCATGTGTCTTTAATTCAGAGTGCCCTTTATAAGAAATTTCACTGTAGTAATGGTTTGTTATTAACGGGCATTAGATTAAAAAAATCATTTCCCTTTTCTTGGAAGTTAAATTATATTTGTTTATGTCTTTTATTTAATCTAAGTTTGTTCCTATTAATATATCCAATATTATAATCTCTTTTATTTTCTAAAAGGAGAGTAACGGATTATGCTTTGATCTAAATAACTTAGTTAATTGTAAATTAGTCAGTCAATCATCTACAGCTGTATACTATTACTTTTCACATAGTGTAGTACATATTATAGCTAATGTTATCTGATTTCTTGTTTTGTTCCATTACCTTACATGTTATTTCAAAGTCTTATCTTTGTCTTTAATGATCTGTTAACTTAAATGGTTGTATTGTTTTTTAACTTGTTTCTACCTTAGTCTTGTCTCTTGTCTCCTTCTTTATCTCTTCATTTCTTCTCATTTTATTAACCCCTGCTTCCTATTTTCAATTCTCTTATATTGCTGCCTGATTTGCTATTGCTCCCTCCCTCTTCTATGATTTTATTTCCTGCTAGCATAATTGTTATAGTAATGATTCCAATAATGTCAGCTGATATACACATATATGTACTTGTTAACTTTGCTACATGACTGGTTTACTTCACTAGTAAAGCATACGGAGTTTATTGTACTTGAGAAAACATACCAGAGCTCACCTTTAAGTGTGTTGTGTTGTTATAATGAATAATGACATAGCATGTGTTAAATTCTTACCTTGGCGGAATGGTCGGTCGTGTTTGATATTAAGTTTTAGTTGAACCATAAAAATTATAAGATATTTTAAGTTGTTATATTATCTGTCAATCTTTACAAAACATATTAGTATCTTGTGTTAATCAGTCAGCATATTAACTTCCAATATATAATATAAATATCATTATGTCTGCTTTAAATGTGCCATTGTTAAGCCCACCTTTTAATTGCGTCTTCTGACAATGATTATTAATACTCTGGTCTTGTATTATTAATTTTAGTCTTTCTTTCTTTACTATTAACAATATTCACGTTTTTACATCTTACCAACTACTCTAATAATATTGGGACCTTAGTACTCTCCAATGATCTATGCTTCATAAGACATTGCAGAGCGTTTTGTAATGCTACACTGGTTCAGTGATACATTTTAATTTAGTTGTTACACGATACTTCAGTGTAATATAGTATATCTGCAAAGGAAATGTCATATACTCTATTATCCAAGTTCCTTACAATTCCCTTCACTCTTTTCTTGTTATTCGCTTGTTATTGTGAAATGGACTAATGTCTCTTTTTGGGAAGAATAGTAAATAACAGTGTCATTAATAAATTTAGGTATTAACTAAGCCTCTTTTTAATTGAGGTCACATGACTTACAGCTTGATGGTCCTATATTAAACAATTTAACAATTGTTTTTTCCTATTCTTTAATTAACTGTGTATTAGAAGTGTAAAAGACCTCATTATCTTGTCAGCATTATGGCTTCTGTTAGCATAAGTGTGAATAATTACTATTACCAGTACATAGGACAGACTATAATATAAGTATTAGACCATAAATTTGTCTGACATTTGTTAGCCCTTATAGCATACTCCATCACTAGGATAGCTACTATTATCAGCTAGACCATGAACATCAGTACTTACCACAGTGATCTTGGATAGCTACCATTAGTAAGCTCTAGACTAGTAAACATCAGTACTTACCACAGTAACCTAGGATTGCTACCATTGGTAAAGTCTAGACTAGTAAACATCAGTACTTACCAAAGTGATCTTGGATAGCTACCATTAGTAAGCTCTAGACTAGTAAACATCAGTACTTACCAAAGTGATCTTGGATAGCTACCATTAGTAAGCTCTAGACTAGTTTAACATCATACTTACCAAAGTGATCTTGGATAGCAACCATTAGTAAGCTCTAGACTAGTAAACATCAGTACTTACCACAGTAACCTAGGATAGCTACCATTAGTAAACTTGAGTAGTTTAAAGAAATGTATGGAATTTTATGGAAATCATATTAGTGGACATACAAACTAATACCACAGAATAGTCACTTGTCTCTTATTAAATATAAGAGCAGCTGAACCACATAGCATTGATATGTTGATCTACTACTACTAGTACAACTACTACTGTGTTACCATGACAACAAGCATTGTACTGATTAGAGCCTTTGGTTATGATTAACAGTTTAAACAGAAGAGATAATCTGAACAGAAGATGAGCAAAGTGATAATACGAATGATCTTGTAAGTTTGTAGTTGTGCTTGTATGATATGACATCCTCTGTAAATTGTGATGTCATCATAATTATTGTTAATTGTTTTATTGATGTTTGCTAGTCTATTAATGGTAGTTATTCTAGGTCACTATGTTAAGTACTAATGTTTACTAGTCTAGAGCTTACTAATGATAGCTATCCATAGTAGACCTAAGATAGCTACCATTAGTAAAGTCTACAGTCTATCTAGCTAATTGTTCTTGGTTACTGTGTTATTATCAATTACTATATTTCCTGTTAGGACAACCTACAGTAACTAGCTAGCAACAACAAGATAAACTATAGAATGTATTAATATCAACACTCTTTCTATTAAATATAATTTACATGCTATACAGTAACTGAAATAATGTCATAGTTATACTCTGACATTATTGTGTATGATATTGACAGTTTGTTTGGACTGTTTTGTTTATTGTAAAGATTATTATGACAAATATCCAACATAAACTGTAATGATGTCAATTGTTACTGTTATATTATATTACCACAGGAATTCGTACATGTCTGAGGTAATGACACTCTTCTAGTCCCATACTAATACATTAATGTATTATTTAAACTTTGTGTGGAAGACATTCAACTACATTAAATAGAGTCTTTACAAGTATGTCTACAGTATGTAATAGCTCACAATAAAATAGAGGCTCTCCAATGAAGTTAGAACACTCATATATCAACAACACTTACTGCAGTTTCTATTGTTTTGGTGTACTATTTAATATATCGAGGTTTATTCTAGATTTGAGTTCATGTGATTGTAGAATGTAAAATGCTATTGTTATTAGTTGGTATAATTAATTGCTGTAAAATATTGACAATTATCGCCACTTAATTCTTTTAAACTATGCAATGAAGTTTATAACAAGAAAAGTTATAAAAGTAAGAGAAGAAGAGAACATGAAAGCTTTGTATTAAAAACTACCTTTGTCTCTATTTGTTGTTAGTGATACTTATAGAGGTTGTATAATACACTAAAGTATTAGTATGGGACTAGAACAAGTGTCCTCAATATAGAGGTTGTATAATACACTAAAGTATTAGTATGGGACTAGAACAAGTGTCCTCAATATAGAGGTTGTATAATACACTAAAGTATTAGTATGGGACTAGAACAAGTGTCCTCAATATAGAAGTTGTATAATACACTAAAGTATTAGTATGGGACTAGAACAAGTGTCCTCAATATAGAGGTTGTATAATACACTAAAGTATTAGTATGGACTAGAACAAGTGTCCTCAATATAGAGGTTGTATAATACACTAAAGTATTAGTATGGGACTAGAACAAGTGTCCTCAATATAGAGGTTGTATAATACACTAAAGTATTAGTATGGGACTAGAGAAAAGTGTCCTCAATATAGAGGTTGTATATACACTAAAGTATTAGTATGGGACTAGAACAAGTGTCCTTAATATAGAGGTTGTATAATACACTAAAGTATTAGTATGGGACTAGAGAAAGTGTCCTCAATATAGTGGTTGTATAATACACTAAAGTATTAGTATGGGACTAGAACAAGTGTCCTTAATATAGAGGTTGTATAATACACTAAAGTATTAGTATGGGACTAGAACAAGTGTCCTCAATATAGAGTTGTATAATACACTAAAGTATTAGTATGGGACTAAATCTCCCAAATATAGGGTGTGTTTGTAATTAGTGTATTGACAATGGAGCTATTGTTAAACATTGATACAGACAATATTTGAGGGTATCCATAATCAAAGTAACCATTTTAGTAAATCAGAATTAAATGTTTCTCTCTATTTGGGCATATTACTGCAGATATCCATTGAAGGATATTGTTTAACATGGATTACCAAACTGCAGGTGTTTCTATAGCCACCTCAACTCATTATAACATGTGGCTACATTAGGTGCAACCTTACTGTTGGATACATTTGGTGGTGTGTTTTACTTACCACAGCTGTCTGTTGTGGTCTGTGTGTGTGACTGTGATTGTAAAACTTAGAGGAAAGTTTTAATGAAATTTTATAGAAGGAAACTTAAATTACTGGTTTGAAAGATAACAGAGAGAATATTAATTGTAATGTTAATTGCAACATTATAATTAACATTCTCAATTTCTCAATTTAATGTAAAAAATGTATCACCTTCTAGAACTTTAATATGATTATATTTTAAATCATTAAATTAAATCTACTCCTAGCTTTGGTATATCAGTGTTAAATTGAACTGGAACTAGTCCACAAAAATGTATTATAGATATATTTATGTACTAATGTATACATGTATATATAATATTATATATTCCTTTACTCATGAATACATATGTACATTTCATGTTTTCATGTATTTATGTATACATGAGTACATGAGTACATATGTTCGTGTGATAACGATACGTAAACATGTTATTTGCTACTTCTCGACTTACTGTTGATAACGTTTAGTTGTTATAATGATTATTATCCAGGTTGATGTCTAATGGTTTAACAAAGTATTAGGCAGCTTTATGAGTTTATTTTACTAATGACTAATACCACTATATAAAGTGTTGTAATAACTTTAATTATTATAATTATAAATTTTAGAGACAGTTATGATATGAAGTGTCTATACAAAATATTTACATATGATATTATACATGTACATGTATTTTAAATACATGTACATGTATTACTATATGTAATAATAACAAGTTGTTATTTTGAGAATTTACAAAAAATGTAGCACTCATATTTAAGTATTTTAAATAACAAGTATATTAGTAATATGGCTACATGTTATGAACATGTGTACAATAAATGTGTGTATAGCAGGTGTGTTTTAAACTGCAGCCAGCTGTGTTCCTTGTCCAAACAATGGTTAGTAATATCTACTGATTAATTGAAAGGACATTCCCTCTGTGCAGCTGCAACTAATGTTATATTTTAGGAAGGATGTGGTGATATGGCTTCTTCCCTATCGTTTTTTTGGGATAAGCATTCCCTAGAAACTTGAAAGGAGTTATTTACATACAATTACTACAAGTAATTGTTGTGCTTAGTTTCAAAATTCAAACCAGCTACATGTTTGTGAATGTCTCATGTTTTTTTGTCATGTTTTCTTGTATTGTTTCATGTTTTTTATGTGTAGTTTCGTGTTAGCATGTATGCTAGCTTTTTAAATTTTAGGAGTGGTTCAACAGCTGACTGACTGATTGTTAATAAGGAATGCATAACTAATTAAATGTTTGATCTGTCCCATTAACTTGATCTTATGTTTAGCATATCAACTTAAATGGTCAAACTAGTAACCCACTAGAGAGTATAGACTGTATAGTAGACACTTATGAATGTACAGTTTATTAGACTCATATCACACTTATTATAGTTAATATTCAATACATGATACATGTACAAGAAAGTCAGTAATGCTGAATTCATGATATAAGAATGCTTATCTAAACAAGCACACAATAGATATCCGGTCACATTAGACAAAGACACTCTTAGTTGTAAGCTGTAGACTTGTGAACATGAGTGTATACACTTACACATAAACCAGTTATTACAGTGATAAAAAGACTACTTGGTAAGAGGAGTGGCTTTAGTATATAATCAATACTAGAATCAGTTCTAGGTTAAAGTGTGGAGGAGTGTCTGATATGATAGACCGGATAAACTATGTTAAGTTTGACTTGGAGTGATTCCTTATGAGATATTATGCACATAATTTATATGGAGGGTTGTCAAAACTAATACTTAGAAAACACCAATTACTTGTGGATAATAGTATTGTAAGACAATGATATCATAGTTAATTCTTTAAGAAACAATATTACAAAGTCATGGTTTAAAATCAATCTGAAAGGTCAACCCAAATGGAGAGTTTAGGTAAAGATAGTTAACTTTATAAAACCATATTTTACACTTAAGTACACAAGAAGGAAGCTTGTGGCATGTAATACTTCGTATGAATGATTCTCTTATAATGGTTGCTAGGCAACATATAACTCACTTAACAATGTTATAGTAGATTTTCTGCATGATATATTTTTTTTTATAATTTTTATCTACTGTACATACTACACATTGACATGTATTGATAATGTACTGGGTGTGGTTTCACTGTATGTACATATGTAATTTGAAATTCTGCTAAGTAAGCCCATGTCGTCAAGCAAGGATTGAAAAAATCACATACGTGTATGTTTACATGTAATGTGGAAACATGTTTCTCTCATTTTGGCTTCGTATGTTGTATTTTAAATGTACTATTGTCTCCTGTGTCAAAGTTGTTACCATGATGTTTTTTTATAATTATACATTTTAACTTAAACTGTAAAAACTTTTTAAAATAATTACTCATTGACTTACTCACTTGTGTTTTTTGTTTCGATGATCTTTAGTTGCCATAGTAACACTCACTCTTTCCCCTCTTTCCTTTTTCTTACAAATGTTTGACTCTTGTGTGTGACTTTAAAGAGAAGAGCTGGAGTTAGTATCAACAGAACCCTGATCTAATCTTTTACTATGTGGCTTGATATGCACACACCTGATCAATTTAATTGGCTTTGTGGTTTTAAAATATTTTTAGAGATAACATCTTTAGAGATTAGTTCTTATAATTAGAGAATAATTATCTATAGGTTATACTTCTGGTATACTATAGTATACATTTAATATACTAAAGTATACTTCTAGTTTATACTAAAGTATACATCTAGTATACTAAAGTATACATCTAGTATACTAAATTAAAGTTCATTGTATACAAAGTATACCACCAAAGGCTTTACCTGACCATAAACAAGGCATGTGCTATATGTGTTATCATGATGGTGTGGTCTCAAAGCAATTCTGTTGTAACATCTTTAAGCTAAATACTTGTTTATGTTGGTACTAGTAACTGAAGACAGGTCTTTAACAACAATAGAATGAATTGTTATGACTTAAACAAATCAAATAAAGTAAGCTATTAGGAAATTAAAGTATTTTAGGTATATGTGACAATGTAGCTATACATGTAATTTACTAAATATACATGTAATGTATACTAGACTATACATGTAATATACTAAAGTATACATGTAGTATACTGAAGTATGCAGCATATTTCCTGAACAAAGTCAAATGCCATTACTACAAAATTGTACTATATTTTTCCTTTTGTAACAGCAAGTGTTAGCTACAAACCATATGGCAATCTTGTCGTTATAATAACTACTATTATAACATCCCACATGTTATCATGTAGTATGTGAAGTACTCATATAGTCATCTAATTACACACAAATTACTAATAATAAAATAATTTGTTTCCCGTGAGAAATTCTTGTGGCCATAATTATGAGTTTCATTTTTATACATGTACATGTACATTGTGTATGAGGGTGTGTCTAGTACATAATGTGTATTTCCTCATTGGTAATGGAAAAGAATTGTTGTAAATGTATATTTGTTTTTAACTGTATAAATATGATGTGTTTTTATTACAATTTTGAAATGATGTATTGAGGAGTGGATGAATCAATCAACAGTTAGATTGTGGAGACAAACAAACGATGAATGAATTAATAAATGTTCATAACAGAATAATGTAGTTATTCCTCTACTGAGGAAGAGTTCATGTTATACTATTTTACTTTCTTTCTTTTCCTGTAGTGTACTAATGTATGTCCATCAGCTAATCAAGATCCTAATGATTTTGAATCTGATATACGTATAGTTTCTACTGAGCCTCGTAATGTCACTTTATCATGGACACCTCATTCTAATTCAAATTATACAGTACAACATCGATTACAACAAGAGATCAAGTGTATCCATCATCAGCAGAAGTATGTTGTAAATCACTCTCTTTCTGTCTCCTTTGTTTCCTTTCTTCTGGATATCCTTTCTTCCAACCTTCTCTCTCTCACACACATATCACACATTATTCTTTTACAGGTGTCAGATCACGTTTACACAATAGAAGGTCTCTTACCATTTACGGATTATGAAGTCCGAGTTTGTCTGTTCCAATGTCAATCCACAAGATTGTGGAGGATGTTTATTATGTTTTCGTACAGCACAAGCACAAGGTAATAATAATAGAGTATATATTTTTTATATATTGCTTCTTTTGATTTATTATTCCCACCCGTCATTCCACATGTGATTACCTTCTATTCTTTCCTTCAACTGTCTGTTTGTTCATATTTGTCACTTTACTCTTTTAGAAAAACCCAGTCCACCCACCAACATAGAGGCACAATCTTCAGCTCCTCAAACAATTGAAATCACGTGGGATGTTCCTTTAGTTACAAATGGTCCAATCACTAATTATATTGTGTCTTATACTTCTCAAACAAATGGAACAAACACGAAATAGAACAATTGGTAGTAATCAAAAAGACAGATCACACTTTCTTTATCTGATAATATTTTACCGGGTGTAACATATAATGTTATTGTTCAAGCTGTCAATGAATTTGGTACCAGTGACCCATCAGGCGTTGTCTCCGTAACTGCATCATCTGCTAGCAGTAAGTAGGACTCTACAAATAATTGTTTTATTCCCGATACTTTTGTAACACACCTGTACTGGGAACAATTGGCATATTTAATTTCATTTTTTTTATTTACATACCCTCATGTTCCTGGTTGTACATGTATAAATTCTTTATTTCTATTTTTGTGAATGTAAACATAATGTTTCAGTAATATTATAAAAATCTTCTGTCTTTAATAATCTATAATGCTCATATCTATTTTTAATATATTCTGTGTTTCCACTTTTTAGCTGATCCTGGAGTGTTTGTATATTCACATGGAAACCAACATATCATATTACAGAATCAGTGAGTCCCTCACTAACTCAAGCTCAATTACAAAACAAGAGAGATTATTGATATCGTCTGGAGCTAATGCTTAGGTATTGTTAAATACTTTAATTATTAAATAGTTTAATTTAATTAGTAATTCAATGTTATAAAGATCTGTTAATATTTCTATAATTTTTTTCTACTTTTTTAGATATAGACTATCATTATCATCGTAAAGAAATTTATGTTACTACTAAATATTGGTGGTGGTTCTATAATACGATATTCTGTTATTGTATCAGAAGATAATGCTGGTCTCTTAGATCTCACTGTCACAAATACATCAACAATATACAGTGGTCTTGGTAGCGGTCTAAGTAGTATTACTGTTGACTGGGTTAATGATATACTCTACTGGGTTGTTGTAACAGGTGGTAATTCTCAGGTGAGTGTGTTATCTTAGTCACAAAACTAAAACTATAATTGTAAAAAATTGTCCTAAGATTATTTGATGATTCTGTTGTTGATGTTAATTATGAAGACTGGGAGAGTAGTAATGTGATGGAGTTGCTCAAAGACATTCTCTCACATTATAGAACTCTTAAGCTTGTGAAGAATGTATGGATGTTACCTTTGATACACATAAAATTAAGTTGTTGTATTGCTATCCAAAATATTGTATAATATCAAAAAGTTCAGATCAATGGTCATTACAACCAATGAATTTATTAGACCTATATCAAACACTATTTAACTTCAAGTCAGTAGATGCTTATTTTTACTATGCTACTACTGCCATCATAGTTTTGTTAACTCTCTAGATCTTTACTTTTACTTTTTAAAGTTAATCTTATGATGTTTTTAAAATTCTTGGTTTTATTCAGATATATTCTGGGTCATTGTCTGGAGACATTACACACGTCCAATTGGATTGCCCTTCTCTGGTGAGATAAATAGTTTAACAGTTGATCCAATACACGGGTAAGGCCTTTATAACAATAATATTACCATTTACTGATAATTTTTTAGTTATTTCTATTGGGTTTTATTGGGACACTATTTAGCTCAAGCCGATCTTTCTATAGTGGAGAATGCTGCCTCCAATATAAACCTTACATCTACTGCTAACTTTTATTATTGCAGGCAATGTTGGTTTCTTTTACTTTAGACTTAGCTGATTCTCAGTTCTTCTATGGGACTGGAACCTACATTTCATTGCAATTATTGAGTATAGAAACTCCATTAAATGAAAGAAATCTTCTTGCCAATATTAACCAGCCAATGACCTCCTTTGGACATATGCATATATTATAGTTTTCTCTGGGAAACACGTGGTCCTTAGCTATTCGAAATTTACAACTTGATTCTAACTTTAATGGTGGATTATTTAATTTTGATATTCAATTGTTTGATGTCAGAATGTTTCGCAAGTCATTTCAACCATTACCCGGTAAGTATCACACATACATTTTGTACTAACATTACACTAATATATTTTAATAGTCTTTATGTATTAACAAAGCCATCACAAAGATCACTCCTTAATTCACTACACACACTAAGTCTAGTCTTTTTTTCTGTAACTTTTAACTTCTTCAATGAAGACTTGTTTATGAAAGGACACAATTTCAAGTTTTCAAAAGCATCTATTAATGTTTTTTAGTTTTATATAATTTGTACTGGGTTATATTTTAGCCCACACCTACCATTTTTTAATTGTTTTATTTCTGTATACAACAATTAATAATAAAGAAATAAATAGACATTGCCTACATTGATCTATCAATTTTATTAGCTTTTACAACAGTGGGTGTGGCTAACTGAGACTCAAAGCTTACTTACTAGCTTGCTCTTCTGATTCCCATCATAATCTTAATATTTGTTAACTATTTAATTCCAAAATTTTAATTTTTTTCCATAAATTTAGTATCTTCAAAAAATTAAAAAGATATTTTTATTTGTGGTTTGTTTCTCGTTTAGGTCCCTCCATCTAAAACCACAAACATTCGTGCTCAACCACCAATTTAACAGTCACTATAGAATGGTCACCTCCAGTGTACTTCAGTGTTATATTTGGTATGAATGACATCATATCTATTAATAGTACACTGTACTATAAATAGTACACTACAGAATACAGTTATAATAATAGTATATAACATACTTTTAAAGATGCATTGTTGCTATTATTAGTAACACTTATTTTGTATAGGTCGAGATGCATACAATAGCTGGGAGTACCAGGTGGACTATCGATTACATGGTTCCTCAGATAGCTTCAAAACTTCAATGACTAACTCTACCTCTCTCACCCTCACAAATCTCACAGCTGGTACATTATATGAGTTTACAGTCACTGCTATTGGACCAGGGGGTAAAAGTAACAGATGAAACCCTTTGTGTTCAATACTTTGCCAGAAGGTAAAATATTTTTTGGTAAGTCATTGGATAGATTTCATCTTCTCTCTCTTTTAGACCAGGCACCTGAATTTCTTATTGCTGGTAACGAAGGTATTATCAGATCAGATTATCTTGGTAATAATCCCAGGTATATATCTCGTACTCAGACTGATCAATCCACTGGTAAGTTGTATAATATGTATTGAATATTGTTACTGTATTTAGTAACCGCTACTATTTATAGTATTATCATTGATGACTTCATTCTAAATGCACATGCTGTTTAGTTACTTGCCATAATAACATTATATTGATTGCTACTATTTATAGAATATTTGCTAAATATAGTAACATTCTTTTATAGATGGGGTCTATAACTCATATTGGGGATTTATTATGTTGTGAGAAAATCAGGAGAGCTTCTTGTTCAAACTGGACAAAACTGATGGATCTGCAATGACAAAATTGAGTGGTCTTCAAGATCCCTTTGCTCTTCAATGGATTGGGTATCACGTAGACTGTACTGGGTCGAGGTACTATAAATAGATATTATGTACTAAAAATAAATATATTCTAAATTAGTAACAGCATACACTATAATCACTGTATGCATTTGTCAAATATTATGAATTTTCTTTCTTTATAGTCATCTCAAAAGATTGTGTCTCTTTCACTGCCAATATTACCTCAAGTGTTAAAGAAGAATTTGTTGATGAATCTGAAATGATATCTGATTTAGCAGTTGATGGTAAAAAAATGGGTAAGTTGTGTCTAATAACTTATGTTACTAAATATAGACTGTCTATTAATTATTGAATCACTCTGCTTAATTTAGAATGTATTTTTAGTACAAGATACTTATAGTAACACTACTCAATGGAGTTGGCTTAATATTGCTATATTTAGTAACGTTATTATTATATGTTACTAAATTTATTATCAACTTCTATTTTAAATAGCAACACAATAATTACATCATTGCTATATTTTAGTAACATATGTTACCTCAACTCCTAGTGTCCTTTTTCTGGATTGTTGGATCAGTCATCAAAGGAAAAACTTTGAATGGTCTCATTCAATTTGATTGTATAAATCTTCCCTATTCTCCTAATGCATCAACTATTGATCCTGTTAATAGACGTCTCTACTATATTGTAGTAAACTAGCTCCATGGTAACTGTCGGACAGATTGGTTATATAACACCTTTGATTGTTCAGGAGGGTTAGTGATCTCTTTAGAATTGTTTTATAGTTTAATAACCATATCCATTACTTTCTCTATTTCATCAAATATCTATCCATCCAACCATCTTATGGCAGTGTCTGGAGTGTCATATTACATTACTGTACTTTAATGAGAATTTAATACTATACTCCAGACCCTAAACTTTAAACATTAGAACCTAAATGTATTATTTTCGCATTAAAGTATGACATTACCAACACTAGACACCATGATTCTTTCTTTATTTTGTATTTAGACCATCCTCTTTGCATGGTATAACAAAATGAATACTTTTTTTTGTTTTTTCTCATCTATCCATCCATCCATTCATCCTTCTATGTATCTATTTATTTATTTATCAATGCATTTATTTTTTATAGACATATCACTCGTAATGTCTCTCAGTTAGTCAACTTAACATCTGCTTTAGTCTCAATATCATATGCTGCTAACACAACTCTATATTACTCATTATTTTGTAACTCAACAATCTTCTCCAACTGTTTCTACACAATCTCTGCTGATATTCATAATATAAACTCTAACCACACTTTAGCTCTGGGTGTGGTCAGAGCTAATCCCACGTCTGACAGTTCACAACAATTTAGAGCAATATCAATTATTTTACCTGAGTACAACCTCTACCAGGTATGTTTCTTGATTCTGCATTTATCATATTGGATAATAATGGATGAATGGATGGGATATGGGATGATAGACAAGATGATGTATAATGGATAATGAATGGATGGATATATGGACTATAGCTTTTATTTTTCAAATCATTTATTTACTATTTTATCTGTCCATATAATATTTCATTCATCCATCCATTCATTAGTCTATCTCTCTAACCATTCCTCCAATTATATTGTCTTATACATTATACTTTGTATTTTATAGATGGTCTTACAGCTACATGACTGTGACATAACTATTCTGGCTCCTCCCCCTCCAGATACCCAATCTTAACAATGATACATCTAATACAACATTTATTGATATAGTTTGGGACTCATCGAACTTATGTTTTCTCCTGTTATCTATCAAGTTTCATTAGTTCTTTCGCGTTTGGGTACTAATGTTCCTGTAATGTCTCCTCGTACGGTATGTGCTGTGTGTAATATATTGTCGTTTATTGTACTGTACATTATAATATCTCCCCTTCCCCTCTCGTCCCCCCCCTCTCTCTCTCTCTCTCCTCTCTCCCTCCCCCTCCCCCCTCCCCTCCTCTCTCTCTCTCTCTCCCTCCCCTCTCCCTTTTCTCCTATACAGGTATTTCAAAACAATGCACAGATTTCAGATCAGATGTTCTCAACAACATCAATGCTACAGTGACAGGGTACTCTTATTGGACCAGCTCTTCATCTGTTACTAATGTCTTTGTATCACCTCCAGCTTGTAAGTTTTGTGACTATATTCTAAAAATATGCAAAAGTGTTTATTTATATTTTTAAAATAATTATTTCTTTATTAGTACCAGCTCAAGTTAAAATGTCCGTGTCTACACATATTCTCCCTTAAGAAATACAGTTGCTATAACTGGACTTGTTGTCTGGGATGGATTGTCTACTGTAGATGCAGGAGGTGGGGTTGAAAAACTACTATGTAAATGTTTATGATGTTACTAACGAGGAAGAAAACCATTGACATCTGAGAATGTACTTGTAAGTTAAACAGACCCACATATATATTATTAGCATCATTGAATTCTCTCCCTCACCCTCTCTCTCTCTCTCTCTCTCTCTCTCTCTCTCTCTCTCCTCTCTGCCTTAGGCACCAAATGTCCACAGGTGGGATGGTCCCCCATTTGGTGTTAAAGGAAGTGACACTGAATTTTCTCTCACAATCCAGGGAAATGAACACAATATACTTTATATGTATTAAAGTTTAATCAAATATATGAAGTAGAGGTTAGTATGTTAGTGAGTGACAATATCAGTGAATTTGTCTCTCTATCTGTTTATCTATACATCAATCAATCCATTTCAATATGTCTATTAATACATTCAATATTAATGATATTGAAAAGGATATATTTGTTGTTGTTATTATTATTATTATTATTTATATTATTATTAATTATATTTATAAATTTTTAGTTTTTGCTAGTAATGCAGCTGGTAATGGAACTTCTTCACCGACTGTGACCTTTTATACTAACAGTATGTGTATTATATATTATATTGTGTGTTTATGTATACCAAATCAATCTGTAGCAACCACACCCCCTCTTGAAGTACTAACTTCTTCATCTAAAGGTGGATCAATTGAAGGTGAACGTGGGAATGTCACATTCTCTCGTGTCACTCCCCCTATTACATTGGACACATTGGATAGGACTTCTACTATTATAACTCATTAGAACATGCTGTTTATAACGAACATTAGATATTAATAGTCAAGATGAGGTTAGTAGAACTATCCTTCTCTTTGTCTATTCAATTTATTTTATAGTTGTTTGTTAAATTGGAATCTAATTTATATCCACTTGGATTTGGATATGATTGGATTGCACAGACATTATACATTGTTGGTCGAACCTACTCAAGGGAAAACTAACATATTGAGAGTATTCAGATTATATCCTGCAGGTATTACAAGAATATTTGGTGGTAATGATGTTTCCTTTTGATATTGAAATGTCTGTCATCATTAATCCATTTAATGGGTAAGAACAATGTTTTTATAATGTATCCATTAGAATATGGGACATTTATGTACAGTTAATAGAACAATAAAACAATTATTGGACATAACATGTTCATACATTTATATGTCCTTGCAGACTACTTCATTGGACAGAGTACTCACCAAGACTCCTTCATCACAACGCTATACCAGTTAAACCTGACCAATAACTGATTACATCACTCATCTCCTCCTCACGTAAGAGAGAAATTGATATCTTTCTCTTGACCAACTTGAGCTCTTGTTTGGGATACTGTCCCTGAGAGATTATGCTAATTGATCGATCCAGTGGTGATATTGTATCATGTGACTTAAATGGGAGTGGTCAGTTTAGAGTGTCAACTTGAAGTGAACAATACATTATTACCAAACAGGGACAATGGTAAGATATATATGTATATGTACATGTTGTCAGTCCAACCATCTGTCCATTTCTTCATTATTGATCCATTTATATATTACTATAATCTGCTAGTTTACCAGCAGAATCATTAACACTTGATAAAGATCGTATTTATTGGACACAAAGTGATGATAATGTGATCTACTATGTCTTAAGAAATGATAGAGACAATTTATTAACTCTACCTCTACCTAGTAAACATACTGTAATACTTGCTACTAGTCCAGGTTTACAACCCATATCCAAAACTGGTGAGTAATGATACTAACTGTATATCATGTATTTGACTTTGTTACGCTCGCTGTCTGTCTCTGTCTCTGTCTCTCTGTCCTCTGTCTCCCTCTCTCTCTGTCTCTCTCTCTCTCCTCTACTCCTCTCTCATCTGTCTCTAGAATCTCTCGTCTCTCTCTCTCTCTCTCCAGACCTACATACATGGTTTCAATGCTAATGATATTGTTATCATCTCCTGATTTAAATGACTCTGCTGATCGTCCAGTTCCTATTTTTATCAACATTACTAATACACCTCTAGTTATCAGATGGGAAGTACCCAATTACCAGATAATTGTGCTGGTAGAGTTGTAATCATCACTACCTCTAACATATCGTGTTGATCTAAGAATCACTACTCATCATTCTGTTCCTGGCTACCTGTGGTAAGTCTAATTCATTATTGTTGTTGTTGTTGTTGGTACCTCCTTTATCATCAGTGCCTTATTAATATGTACCCTTGATTTTGTGTTTTTTTTACAGACTCTCTTCAACCAGAGGTCATCTTAACAAATTTAGTTACCTTATACTGAATATATTGTTAAAGTTGAAGCACGTAACAGTTTACATATGTTGGTACAGGTGGTAATTTATTTGGAATAGTAGAGAAAAAAAGAAACTTGAAGGAGGTAAATTAAAATATCATTATTTATCATCATCTATCATCATGTCATCATCATTTATCATCATCTATCATCATGTATCATCTATCATCATCTATCATTGTGTATCTATTATTATCACCATCTGTCATCATCTATCATCATTATCATCATGTATCATCATTATCATCATTATCATCATTTATCATCATGTAATGAATTGATCATGATACATGATGATAAATGATGATAGATGATGATCATGATACAATGATGATAAATGATGATACTTGATGATAATGATGATATGTGATAAATGATGATAGCATATGACAGATGGTGATATATAATGATAATGATGATAGATGATGAACTACTATCGTCATCTATCATCATTTATCATCATGTATCATGTACACTTACAGTCAAACATGTACTCATATTATATATACATGTTATATTTATATCTCAAAATGTTTTTTCAAGTTATAAAATATGTCTGTTCTTTATATGTAGTACCGATCCAGTAACTGGACTCAAATCTCTTGTCTATGGACCCTGATAACATTTTCCTTTATTGGGATAATCTGAATCAGACACAGTTAAGAGGCAATGTAGTAAATCAGAACTTCTTTGCTATCCTAAACAATACCATTACTGAACAGACAAAAAGAATAACTTTTACTTTTAATAAACTGGACTCTCACCTAATACCAGCTACAGTCTTAGTGTTCTTGCTAATAATGGGTGTTCCCTTTTTACTTCTAGTAAGGCCTCTACTATTACTAATACAACATGGCCTTTCCCACCTCAATTGAGGATTATAACAAACACGAATGTTTCTTTGGTTGCTATGGTTCTTTCTAGAGGAACATCATGATGTCTTGCAGACGATGAGGCATACATTATGGAGGATCAGGTATTATGTATGTATAAGGTGGTGTGGTTTACATGTACTCATGTCATGTCCTCTTACACATTATAAACTGATCCTTTTGCATTTTATCATCTATCTTTGTATATCTATTTCTCCCAACCAACGTAGTGCAAACTCACAGATTCTCTCAGTGTCTGACTATCCTCGTCAATTAACTTCACATTCACTAAT